>NW_017732005.1:63030-135694 GCF_001890085.2 Hipposideros armiger | reverse complement strand
AAGGAAGGAAGGAAGGAAAGAAAGAAAGAAAGAAAGAAAGAAAGAAAGAAAGAAAGAAAGAAAGAAAGAAAGAAAGAAAGAAAGAAAGAAAGGAGAAAGTAGAACAACAGGTTAGAAAACGTTTCTTCCCAATGAAGGACAGTCTCATATTTCATCAACTTCAGCTTTTGTCAAAGACAGCCATGTGTCATCTTGGTCCGATAATCTGGTAACATACAATGAATAAAGACTGAAATTTCTTAGTTATTTTATGTTGGGTATGTGTGCTTGATTTTTACTTCTGAGTTTCACTGAAGACTAATTGGGACAAAGTGAATTTCCTGTTCTGACAAATGAACATCATCAGGATATAACACTACGAGTTAGACCTTGGAAGTGGTACATGTACACATGGCTTAAGAACACATTGATGAATAGGAAAAAAAATTGTTGAAGGGCACAAGCTTACTACAGGAAGGAAAGCTTTTACTGCAGCGTGAGTTTGAAGTTTGAAAAGTGGACTAGAGTGTATAAATTTTTAAAACCCTGAAAGTAACACAAAAATCTATCAGATCTGCTACACCTCTTCAAAGGGAAGGGAGATTTGACAGAGGAGATGTGATGTCAGTGATAGGAATAAAAATAAAACCTTTTCATGTCTGTACCTCAGAGGCTTAAACTGTCCTTAAATTACAGCACTTCTCTAACTTTAAAGTGCATAGGAATCCCTGGGCGTCTCGTTAAAACTGCAGGTTCTGATTCAGCAGGCCTGCGGTGGGGCCTGAGCTTCTGCATTGTTAACAAGCACCCAGGTGAGGCCATGCTGCGGGATGTAAACCATACTTCTAGTAACATATGTGTAGAACACTAAAATAGAAGCCAGAAGATTTGCATTTTAGTGCTTGCTGTTAGTTTAACACATTAGGATTTGGGACATGTCCCCAAGCTTAGTTTTCTTGTTTGACCGCTACTTCTTGCTCTACTTGCCTCACGGGTCATTGTGAAGCTAAAACTAAAATACTAACATATGAAAAGTGTTTTGTTACGTACAAAGAACAAAGAATAGCAGTTATTTTAAAATATCATAAAGGATAAAGGACAGAGAGGTTAAGAAGTAGGCTTACCACCTATGTCATATATCTGATCTTAAGCAAGCACTTAAAGCTTCAACGTGTTGCAACTTAAAGTAACATGAGAACCAGATCATTTTTATTTCCATCTGTGTTGCTTAACTTTATTGACAAAATACATTTACCTCCTGTCTCAGTGCATATATTACTTTGAAATTTCACATTTTGGGATGATTTGAGCACCTGTATTTCCCTAGATGGGTCGTGGTCACTGTCACTACTGTAGTCCTCCTTGATGCCCCCAGGGGGGTGACAATAACACCCTGGGCACATACAGTCTACATAATACTATTGTCAACTGGGTAAAATGTAATGAAGACTACTATAAATGCCCAAACACTCAAGAGAATTTCAGAGATAGATCAATATGGAGTAGAATAATCAAGGAAGGCTTCGTGGAGGAGGATAGCATGTTTTGAGGTGTGTTCAAAAGGAAGACAGTGGCTTAGGTAGCCTAGAAGAAGGATAAGGGCAATGCTGAGCAAAACCAGAGAGGAAACTCAATTGAACGTGTCGTTTGTGATAGCACACACAGTGTCAGACACCACATTCGAAAACCAGATCAAGATCACCTAACATGTTAGAACACTGAGGCCACCTCAACTCATGTGCTAAGTAGAGAAACCAGAATAAGGATTGTGTACATTTTTCCTCATGAGATAAAGACCCATTTGAAGAGTTTTCGCTTGGCAGTCACAGAAGGAATGAAATTGGCTATTTTAATGGGAGGTATCAGGGAGAATGCTGAGTATATGGGAATCACTAAGGATATCTTTAAAACTCATTTTTCTACAGTAGATCAATTTAATCAAGTGACATCTTAAACAAAACCTCTTGATCTCTACATATGTATGCTATAAATATTTTTTTTTAAATTAAAGCAGAGCTGCTTTAGGTCTAAGTGTGATGGGGCCCCCAGGCTGTATCTATAGAGGTTGAACCTTCAGATCTGTTGGGCTTCTCTTCAAAGAAGGTACTGTCACATGTTGAGTATCTAAGTTAGGACGCTGGAACTAGAAATTCAAAGGAATCTTATACAGACATAGGTTTGTGAGAGGAAGAACAGATCAGCTGATAGCTCTGAGAGAACCAGAGCCAGACATTTTGGCTGCCAGTCCAGCTCTCTTTCCCATACGTCATTCTGTGTCAGCCTGTTACCATTTGAAAAGACATGCCAGGGAAAACGGAAAAATCCAATATACTTATTAGAATTTGAAAACTTCTTAGTAGCTTCCTCTAATCTTCTAACACTGAGGTCTTAAAAGAGCATTTAGTTTAAAAACCTAGTCCCACATCCATTCTTTAATCTTATCTCTAAGCAATTAACTGATTGAAAAACATGTTCTTCTCAAAAATTCCAAACTCCCTGCTGTTACTCTAAAGCCCTTCATAGTGATTTAATACTCATGAGTATTTTAACAATGTCATCCCAAGATCTGAGTCTCAAAAGAGTTTATATTGGGTACAAACAACTGGCCCAGGATGGTAGACTTTATTTTTATATAGAATATAAAGAGATAAGGGCCGGCCAAGTGGCTCAGTTGGTTAAGAGTCAGCTTAGGAGCGCGAGCTCTGATCAGCAGGACCGCTGGTTCGGTCCCCACATGGGCCAGTGATGCTGCGCCCTCTACAGCGAAGATGGTGAACAACAGTTCAACCTGGAGCTGGGCTGCCGTGAGTCGCTGGTGACGGCATACGCTGCAGTGGGGCTGCAGTGGGCTGCCATGAGCTACCGTGAGTGGCCGGCAGCCAGCATGACCCGCTATGAGCAGCTGTCCAATGGCCGGCGACCGACTGCTTCAACAGGGAAGAGCACAATGATCATAATAATAACATGGGCCAGTGAAGCAGCATCCTCCACAACTAAACTGAAGAACCAAAGGACAGCAACTTGTCTGTTCCCCTTTCCCTATTCCCCAACATTGTTCCCATCCCCCAATTCCCCAATAAAATCTTTAAAAAAAAAAGAGAGATGACATACGAGGTGTGATCAAAAACTACAGTAAATGTTTAAATTTTTAAAATTCTTAAAGTAAAAGACACATTGCCATTTAATCCCCCTCAAAATATTCCCTCTTGCTTCAAACACACATATCCCATTGTTCTTACCACTTTCTGAAGCAGTTCTGGAAGTCCTATTTCATGAGTGTCTTTAGTTGTGCTGTCATTGCTGCCTCAATGTCCTGAATCAATTCAAAACATTTACCTTTCATGGTCATTTTAACACTGGGGAAGAGCCAGAAGCCACACAGTGCCAGATCATGGTTATGTGCAGCATTACCATAAACTAATTTTAACATTTTGTGTGCGCCTTTAGCACTTTTTTGCAGTTTGAAACAAAATTTCATGTGTTGTTCATGATCCATAATTTACAGCATACTTTATTTATTTTTTATTTTTTTAAGTTTTTTTTTTTAATTGGGGAATTGGGGGAGGGGGACAGTGTTGAGGAATTGGGGAAGGGGAGCAGACAAGTTGCTGTCCTTTGGTTCCTCTGTCTAGTTGTGGAGGATGTCACTTCACTGGCCCATGTTGGTATTGTGATAATTGTGTTCTTCCCGGCTGAGGCAGATTGGTCGCTGGCCATTGAACAGCCACTTATGGAGGCTCACAGCAGCTCATGCCGGCTGCCGGCCACTCACGGTAGCTCATGGCAGCCCACTGCAGCCCCATTGCAGCCTATGCCATTGCCAGTGACTCATGGCAGCCCAGCTCCAGGTCAAGCTGTTGTTCACCATTTTAGTATAGAGGGCGCAGCATCACTGGCCCATGTGGGACATGAACTGGAGGCCCTGCTGCTCAGAGCTCGTGCTCCCAAGCCAACTCTTAACCAATGAGCCACTCGGCTGGCCCCTACAGCACACTTTAAAACACACCTTCTCTCAACCATAGCTCACACCCGACTGCACAGAACAAGTTGAAACTTGTGACAGTTACTAAGGTTTGATGTGCCACTTCCTGTATTGAAGATCCCTGCCTTTCCGTTCGTTGGCACTCGGCAGCAGCATTCACCGTAGTTTGTGATCACACCTCGTACAATAAGATTGAAAATTATGATAATAACTAATAGATTTTAAAATGTACAGAAAGAGACCTATTCAGTAAAACAGATTTGTTATATTATCAGAAAACCACATAAAAGGTACATATGGACATTTTCAAAGATACTCAAGAAACTTTAGTTATAAAGAAAATGGATGTGGATAAGTACTAGTTATTTTCTTCCATTTGCAAAATAGAACATATGTGTTTGAGCTTATCAGAAGCACCATTTCTGAAATCTGAAATCACAGAGTTACAGAGTTCAGAGTTCTTCATAAATTCTCTGGGAATCATCTCAGTGAGTTAGGACTTAATGTTGTCTTTTCTTTTCCTGAAGGTTTTTTTAATGGGTATATTCTACAAGCTCCTTTCTGTGTTTTGTTATCCAAGAGCAGAGGAATTTGCTTGATACAAGCCCATGTTTTCTTGTTCTGCCCTCTGTCCATTTTCTCTTTTTCTGTCATCCGTGAACATGGACAAAACATATCCAATATCCCCTCCCAAAAAACCTCCACTCATTTGAAGACAGAATGCAAGTTATGCCTCCATTTTCTAATCTTAAACAACTCCAAATCTGTTAACTTTTACTCATAGGACTTCTTTTCATCTCTTTAACCAGTTTAGGTTCTCTTTGGAACTCTGTCCAATTTCTATACATAATTTACAAAAGTGGACTAATAATGTAGAAATTTATGTAAAATTGCAAGTGATGAATCTTTTATTAACTTTCCTACTCTACTAACATAAATGTAATAAACATGATATTAGGGCTTTCTGGTCAAGATAGCAGAGTAGGTAAATGCTGTTTTCATCTCCTCTCAGGACCATATCAATTACAACTAAACTTACAGAACAACCATCACAGAGATTCACTTGAAGTCTAGCTGAACTGAAGACCTACAACTACCGACATACAAAAGAAACAAACTCAAGACTAGTAGGAGGGGCAGAGACATGGAACAGACTGGTCCCAAACTCACATGTAACCATTAAAAATTGGGAGGTATATCTCAGCTGAAGAGGTCTTCCCTGGAAAAGCGAGGGGTCCTTGCCCTATACCAGGCTCCCCAGCCCAGGCTTCCAGTGCATGGGAAAGTGCCGTATTTTGCCATGTATAATGCTCTCCCGTGTATAATACACATCCACATTTTGGGCCCAAACATTCAGGGGAAAAAATCGTTTGTTTTAATTTTTTAATTTGAATTTTTATTAGTTTACATTTAGGTGTTTGTTTTTTGTACTACAAAGGAATTTTAGCATTTGTTTTTTAACATATTATGGTACAAGACATTTTATGTAATAAATAATTACAAAACACAAGAACAGATAAAAGGTACAAGAAATTGTATGTACCAATAACAAATTTAGAATATTTACGCATCATAGAAGGCCAAGAACTCTTCATCGTTGTAAGTTCATCATAAGTTATTGTATTTCAGAGTAATATTTTGCATATGGATATTGTTATTCATTTCTAAAGTTACATTTTTAACTCATAAGCATGAATAAAAGAATTAAAAACATTTACATAGATATGAAATCAGTACTACCCATGTATAATGGGCATCCTTATTTTTCTCTCACACATTTGGGCAAAAACATATGCAATATACATGGCAAAATACATAGTCCCTAAAACTTCTGGCTGTGAAAGCAGCAGAGATTGTGACTGAGTGAGCCAGAGGACAACTGCAGTCCCAGGCATTCCACTTAAAGGGACCATGCATGGACTTACTCACTCACAGACTTACTCACTCTGAGCTCCAGCACTGGAGCAGCCCCTCAAAAAGCACCAGGGACATATGAGGAGAAACTGAGTTGTCTGGCTGCAGCGTGAGGGCTGGAGGGGCAGCTTTCACCCAGAGGGAGGAGCTGGCAGAAGTCATTGTTTCTTTGTTGAGCTCTCTCCTCACTGCGTACAGATGCAGGCAGAAGCCATATCTGAGTCTCCATCTAACTGGCTATCACCTTTCATCTGCCGTGCCCTAGCCATTCTGTGAGATCCCACCCCACCCAACTTGGGAACACACTGAAGCCACTTCTAGTGGCTTTTCCATATAATCTGTCTTATCTCATGCTACAGACTTTCTAAAATATCTCAAAATTTCACAAAACCCAAAGAAGTAGCATCTGGCTTCACCGTGTCCCACACCTCTGGCTCAGCAGCCCTAATCCTGGCACTAGCGACAGCCGGCCCCAGTTTTGCATATTGGCCTCTTGAAGCATCTCCAAGCACAGTGCAGGCAGCAGCCATGGGCAGATTGCTTTGCAGCTCATGTCAGGTGGCCCCAAAAAAAGACAAAGGCTGTGGCTGAACTTGGCCTGAAGTGGGTCCCCTCCCAAGAGGCCACAGGGCTGATATAGCTGGTGGCCAGCTTTGGATCAACAAGGAGCATCGCCGGAGACTCACGGGACCCCAGCTCTAGGTCAAGCTGTTGTTCACCATCTTAGCTGTAGAGGGCGCAGCATCACTGGCCCATGTGGGATCCGAACCGGCGGCTCTGCTGCTCAGAGCTCACGCTCCCAAGCCAACTCTTAACCAACGAGCCACTTGGCCGGCCCTCATTATCCATATTTTTACAGGAAGTGCCTGGGCTAGGTGGCCAGAGATCTTGATTATGACTCCAGAGCCAGTACCTTATTACAGTGCTATAAAGATACAAAATCACAGACTCAAGCATGCATGAATGACATGGTCCATGTGAGGTGCTGCTGCAGGTCAGGATGCCCTAGAACCAGACTCTGGGATGAGGATTTGAACATAGGAATTTTACTGGTGAGGGCTCTCAGGTTCATTCAACATGTATAGGAGAGTGAACAGAGCCAGACAAGGCAGTTGGAGAAGCTGGGCTGTGGTTCAGTCACAACAAAAGCTCCAGCTGACCCTACAGGTCCTACAGAGCTGTCCTGAATTGAGGTGAGGGGTCTCCCCAAAACACCAGTCATTGAATGTATGTTGCTGCCCAGGGCAGGTGGTATAATTTTGAATAAGGGAACTCTCTTTAACTGAAGGCTGAGAGCAGTCACCAAATGGAGGGACCCAGCTGTGAACTCTCAGCTATCAACAGTGCCAGAAGCTGGAGAAAGAGTGTCTCAGTCCTCAAGGGGGCAAGGGATCTGGGGGGCATTTCACAACTCAATTATGGTGACTCTATTTTCTGATCCCTAACTTAGGATATGGTTCTGTGTACCTGTTAGTGGGTTTGTAAGTTACAGAAATCATGTAGCTTTAATGACAAAGAAATAAAATTGAGGGGGTAAAAACTACAAATATGTGTAGGAAATGAGGAATATCTATCTCACCTTTCAGTTTTTCTTTTTGCCTCTTTGTTTCTCTGGTTCTCTCTCTATCTCTGTCCCTTTTCTGTGTCATATTCTCTGTGTGATACACACACACACGCAAACACACACACATAGGATGACTCTGAAGACCTGAAAACTTTGATGCAAAGAACGAAACAGAAGAAATGAAAATAATTTGAAATATGGTAACAGATAATTACTATCCAAGTGGATATTGTCATTTGTGAATAGTTCTGTCAATGATTATATATACTCTAAATGAAAGATGTTACAAAAGATGAATACACTTTATTAGTAGTTCTGCATCCTCAATAATTTGTTTTATCCTCAATCTTTCCTTATAGATTTTATTTTCTAAATCATATTAAAAAACATAATTGCCTCAGAATGGTTCTTGCCTAAAAAACAATAAAATAGCACAAATATTTATATTATTGACTGTGAAGATGAAGTTCTGCTTTGTTTTCCATTTTATAATGAGAACAATCAAAATGGTTTTTAAAGTTTAAAATCAAAATTATTTATTATTTGTTATTACCTATTTATTCATTATGTGGAAGCTTCTAAAAAACTAGAAAGGCAACAACTAGCAAGAATGGTTTATTAGGGCATGAATTTGAAATAGACCCCCAAGGGATAACAAATTAAGCTTATATTATGGGAAAATGTGAAGAGTCATTAATTGATATTATGCTGCCTTGCTATTCTATTAACAAATGCAAAAATAAATTATCTAGTCACCATTCTCATTTTAACATGAGCAGCAAGATATTATTGCAGGAGCTAGAGTTCAAAAAGTTAATGATAAACCTGAATCAAGAATAATTCCAAAAATACTCAAACAACAAAAGGCAGTGGAGAGTGAAAATTCAAATGAAGCAGGCCATTATCTGATTAGAAAGCCATTGTCATTGTCCTTTAACAAAAATGGCCCACAAATTGCTGATACAGTATATGACCTCTATAGTAGGATTGAATTTGTATCAAAGTTGGCGGCTCAGCATTTCCTCTCTCCTTTCTTTGCAAAGTCCCACACTACAGAAAGGCATAGGGTAACACATTTTACTGTTAAGTATGATTTGAGCCTGTTGGAAGACTGCCCATTCAAAAGTGTCACCCTGGGAGAGGGCCAGTCAAGATGGTGGAATAGGTAAAAGATGTGCTTACCTCCTCGCATGACCACATCAAAATTACAACTAAACACAGAAAAACCATTATGGAGAATCGCCTGAAGTCTAACTGAATCAAAGCCCTACAACTAAGGAAATACAGAAGAAGCCACCTCGAGATTGGTAGTAAGGGTGGAGACAGAGAACAGGCTGGTCCCACACCTCCCAAGTGACCATTAAAAGTTGGGAAGGATATCTCAGCTGTGGAGGCCCCCATCCCCCAGAGGAGTGAGGGGGCCCAGCCCCACATGTGGCTCCCCAGCCGAGAGTTTCAGTGCCAGGCAAAGAGGTCCCCACAACTTTGGGCTGTGAAAGCCAGTGGAGATTGTGGCTGGGTGAAACACAGGGAAATTACAGAACCAGGGGCTTCTCTTAAAGGGCCCATGCATGGACTTACTCGCTATTGGACGGACTCACTGGCTCTGAGCTCCAGCGCTGGGGCAACAGCTCAAAAGGCATCAGGGACATAAGAGGAGAAACTGAATTGTCGGGCTTCAGAACAATGGCTGCAGGGGCAGCTTTCTACCTGGGGGAAAGCTGGCAGAAGCCATTGTTTCTTTGCTGAGGTCTCCTCCCTCCCAGTGTGAAGATGCAGGTGAATACTTTTAAGTGGCAACTCCAAAGCCAACATGAACTCTTTCCATTGCTTTGCTGCATGGTGGTACTTTTAACACTCACCCTGGAACCTGAGCAGCCACCCAATACTGTTGCATTCTGTCCTTTGCCCGCAGTCAGATGGTGCAGAAGAAGACCCTACCACCAAGCCAAACAGTGGCGAAGGCTGACTTGCCCTTTACTAGCCATCCTACTATCTTGTGCTCACGGAGTGCAGCAGCTTCCATATCTGTTGGTCCCTGTTCATGTCTTCATTCTGCCCAATTTGGCCAGCCATGCAGAGGGCAAACACGTCCGACAATGTCTCCCCACAGCTCTCACCCCTGACCACATGAAGGGCAGCTCGCCTGGTTCCCACATCCACAATACACTGTTTCCACTGCCACTTCCATAAACACAAACCATCCAGGGTCTCACATTTTGCAGACATCATATTAATATGTGTCTATCACAGAGAATACAAGTGAGACAGGAAGAGAGATACAGAGACAGATACGGAAGAGGCAGAATAAAAACTCCCCACCCACCCACCCCCTAAAAAAGAAAGAAGAGAAATAAAAGACCAAAACAGGGAGACATATTTCTTGTGTCTGACACAGAAACAAGTGGAAATTCCTTTTGTTATTGGCAGCTTTCGGGATGAGTGAATCATGTGTTGTACACACACCCTGACAATTTACAGCCCACTGGTTTCACAGCAATGACTGACCGTTCTGTGAATCTCAGAGAACAATTCATTGTCCTTGGGACCACCTACAACTTGCATGCATGTGCCATCGTTCTAAGTCATACCAACTCAGCATTTCCATGAATTCATTTTCTATACATAAAATTCATAGAGTAATTGCAATGTATTTGACCAAATCAGAAAGAACTTGTGCTTAAAAGTGTTTGTTTTATAATAACTGATGGTGTCTTTTATCATGTGTGAAAGTTATCTTTTATTTAAAAAGGGGAAATAAAAGTAAAAAAAAAAAAAAAAAAAAAGCAGAGTAAATATTTACCAAATATTTGTTAAAAGGAAGAGTGAATAAAGGGGTAAAAAAAAAAAAAAAAAAAAAAAAAAAAAAGGATGTTTCAGGAACCTGGGTTATGCAGCCAGTACTTGCATTGTTAGTGAATGTGTCTCATCCATTGTTATCGAAAATACCTACTAGGGGAAAACTGGCTTAAAAACGGATGTTAAGATGATTGTCCTTTTTAAACTAAATTTTAAACATAGGTGGTTTTGATTCTCTCCCAACCTTTCATTTTTGTAGTGGAACCAGTATAGATAAATGAAGGATGCCAAAAACAAAACCCATGTTAAAAAATTTAAACTTATAAAAATTAAAAATAATAAAACCTTAATTAGAGCCTGAAGTATTAATGCAAAATCCTGTTTGTGGGATGTAGAGTGACAAACCAAAGCAAATGCCATTTGTGTGAACTGATTTCCTTCATTCAATTTCCTATTTTAAGACATACAGATAACTTCACAGTTCAATAAAGATTTGGAATAAGAGGAAAAAAAAAAACGTTGACGTGAAAAAGGCAGAATGAGTTTCAGCAGACCAGGACTCTGACTCCAGCTGCTGCCATTAAGTTACTTCATTTTGCTTCACATTAATTCTCTTGTGTATAAAAATGAAAGTGATAGATAAGCTGATCTTTAAAGTTTCTGGAAAGATGGTTGAAGTAGACTATAAAAAGGAAGCATTTCGTAATTTTCCAACAGGTCTCAAGGAAAAGAGTCAGTAAGCTCATGAAGGCCATATTAATCCAATAAAACTCAAAATACTACCATTGTAAGTATTATTTGAATTTAAAATTTTTACCCATGACATTCCCTGAAAGAAGGCTCTGAGTAATGTCTTTCAATAGTCTAACTTGGGTGGACTCGATCTCAAACAGCGCAGCCTCTGTTATAACAGGCTCCTTCATGATGTTCTGGTGGACGCTGGGAAGACCCAAAGCGGGGACCCGGGCACCGCCCCACTGAAGAATGCGAGAAAGATCCTGCTCAGTCTCCTATAAGCAATGCTCAAATCCTGCACAAAGCAGTGAAAGTGAGGAATTGACAAGAAACCAAGATTTATACAGAAAAGGAACTATACTTTGGAAAGCAAAGCCCCTTTCTCAAATAATTTCTATAAGTACTGTGAATTGAAACAGAGCATGATGCTGGCTTATATCTCTTCTAAATTTTTGGGTTTACATTTTTTTTTAAATACTGGTTTAGATTTCCTTTCATTAAACTAAGTAAATCACCACATTTGTCCCTGGGAAGAACCCTAATTTATTATGCCAAGAAAATAAGACCAACAAGTACATGTACAAATGAAATGGTAGGTAATATCAAAATGAAATGGAAATTGAGAATGTGATGAGTTGTGTTTTAAGAAACTGAATGAATAATATTGAAGGCTTAAGTATAAAATCAAATTTTTATTTTTAAAAAGATTTGTAACTATGTCCTATAACTGCCAAATCAATGTTTCTAGCCCTAAACCCTCTCCTGATCTCCAGGCTTATACTTCCAGCTGCCTTGTGGACATTCCTATCTACGTGTCCTATACATACCTCAAAGTCCTCTTCTCCCCAAGAGTAAGTCCTCTTTCCTCCTAAATTCCCTTCATGGCATCATCATCCTCTCAGTTACTCAAGTCAGACACCTGAGAATAGCAAGTCCTAACATTTTTCTTATTTCCAATACCCAAACTATCGCATTCTAGCTCTTTCACATTTCTCTCTCTTCCTCTATTCCTCACTGCTTCTACCGTAATTCTAGCCCTCCCAACTCTTCCCCAGGTCACTATAAAATGAATCTTCCTTCCTTCAATCTTGCTCACCTCCAGCTCTTTCTCTACACTTTCTCCAGGGTAACACATCTAAAATGCCAATGACTGCCAGCTTAAACCCTCCCCCTGCAACACACACACTCCATATCTAGAATAACTTACTACTGCCACATGTGAGTTTCACACCCCTATCCTACTGCTCCTATCTGTAATGCCCTCCTCCACCCCATCCTGCTCTTTACCAGGCGGACTCCTATTCATCTCTCAAGGGCCATGTTAGGGGTCACCTCCTCCAGGAAGACAGCTTTTACAGACACAACCCTCTGGCCACAGGCTGCCTTTGACACCTCTTCCATTCCTTAATGTACTCTCAATATACCTTTATCATACTGGAGTTCGTCATATATATTTATGTGTCTCTCTTGCATCTGACAGATATTCCTTGAAGATAAGGACTTATCACCTTTGCTTCTTGAGATCCCAGCAAAGTTTACTGAATCAAATTAAAAATGAATCAAACTATGGAGGAAAACAAATTGTAGAGTATGAGAGTATTTAGGAGGATTATAAATGTTTGAAAATAGTAACTGTTTTTCCTACTTATACAAATAATGCTTCATGGGTTTACAAAGTGCTTTCACATAAATTATATTGTTTGATCCTTAAAGCAATCCTAGAAGGCAGGGTAAGGTAGATATGAAGGCTGATAGAGACCCTAAATACAATAGCTCCCCCATCCCCGTCCACAGCTTCACTTTCCACAGTTTCAGTTTTCCACAACCAACCATGGTGCAAAAATATTAAATGGAAAATTGCAGAAATAAATAATTCATAAGTTTTAAATTTCACGTGGTTCTGAGTAGCGTGACAAAATCTCATGCCATCCCCATCCATCTTGCCTGGGACATCAATTATCCTTTTGTCCAGCGATTCCATGCCCGTTAGTCACTTATGAGCCATCTTGGTTATTAGATCGACTGTCACGGTATCTCAGTGCTTGTGTTCAAGTAACCCCTGTTTTACTTAATAATGGCCCCAAAATGCAAGAGTAGTGATGCTAGCAATTCAGATATGCCAAAGAGAAACCATGAAGTCCTTTCTTTTAGTGAAAAGGTATGTTATGTATAGGAAAAAACCTTGTATATATTGGGTTTGGTACTATCTGAGGTTTCAGGTATCCACCAGGGTCTTGGAATACATTTCCTGTGGATAAGGGGGAACTACTATACAGGAGAAATTTCTATGAGAAATATTACTGATTTTTTAAAGGTGGGGTGTGGTTCTGTGTATGTGTGTTCAAACAAATTTTCATAGATCGGAGCTACAACTTCAAATAGATTCTTGTTTAGTCAAAATAACCATAAAATTTCCTTTAAAACTTACCATAAAATTCTCCTGAAAAATAAAAACTATCAGTTCTTTATAGAGAATTTTCAATAACCTATTCCTCTACTAACTCTTTCCTAAGACATATATTTTGGGAGACAGAACAGCTATATAGTTTTCTAAAGACAAATAAAGAGCTGATTCACTCTCACCTTCAGAAGATCCACTGGGCCAGGACTCTCCTGAACGGTTCTCTGACTTTGGAAACCGTCCTGTTCTCCAGGTGATGCCAACAGCTGAGAGTAGCTTTAGTCAAAGTCTTCAGCAAACAGGGAAGGGGGCTGCTAAGGAAGAATATCGCAAAGATTCCTGTCAAGGAAAAAACACAAAACAGTGAAAATTGTTTTGTGTTAGTTAATTCTATTAGCCTGAGATTTCATCCTATATCCCCCTACAATGGACAAGGAGAACTTGATACATATTAAATTCCATGGTTAATTTGAACCAAGCATTACTGTACTTAAGGACATCAATGTCTAAGGAACTTTAAATAATTTAATGGCAACAGGTAATGAAAAAAGGTAACATAATTCCAATTCCATTTTGGTATAGAAGTCTGAATGACCCCTGAATAGCAGGAAACAACTGTGCACACAAATCAAAAAGGAAAAGAGGCGTCTGATCTTATTCTACTCTCGTACTTCATGGGAATACACTGTGCTTTACAATCACATTAGCACACAGGCCGCAGCTGAGAAGAGTCTAATACAGACTGAAAAGAACAAATAATGAAGAAGTAAGCATTTGATCAAGGTTGACGATGTCAGAGAGGAACTCGGCCATGCAATTACATTTTTGAGGCAGCTTTGAAGGCGGTGAGAAAAGAGGCATTTGGGGATCAGAAAAACAAGCACAAGGTTAGGGTAGAACTACACAGAATGAAACCTTAATTAAACAGAAACCCACTAAGAGAAGTGCTTGAATAGAGTGTTTAATGGGTCCCTTTTATGTGAAAATCACAGAAAGAATTGTTCAGAAAGCCCCTTTGAAACTAGAACTCGGGGTCAGTCTGTAGTGAGAAGAGCAGAAGCCGGGAGATCTAGACCCGTCTCAGCCACTCACAGTCTGACCTTGGCCTGGCTAAGTGCTTCTCAACCTTGCAGGCATATTAGCATCACTGCGGGGGTTGGGAGGAGAAGGAGGGCTTTTAAAAAATATTGATGGTTTGGCCTCATCCAGGCCAAGAAAATCCTTGACCAATTAAATCAGAATTTCAGTTGGGATGGAGCTCAAGCATAGACCATTTTTCAAAAGAGAGAAAGTCAGAAATGTTCTTAGACAACTTGTCTAGCTCTAACATTGTCTTCTCTACAGATTTTGCACCTGATAACTCGTTTGTTTTAAAACAAATTCAATTTAAATTAATAGTACTCCAAATTTTAAATCCCTCTATTAAATAGTTCCCCAATTTTCTCGAGGAGAAAGGCTTTGAGAGATACAATGATTTATGCAAGGTCCAAGCAAACTCCAGGAGGAAATCAAAACTTCTGGAGAGGAGAAAGTCACAACATGAACTGAGGCTGGTCATAACTCTTTCAGGCTGGGCTGGTGTGATGGGAAGACATGGGGCTGAAGCCATGGCTCTCTGGGCGGAGGACAGCATAACCTCAGGGTTCCCACTCTTTGAGGGAGAATAAAGATAAAAAATAATCTTAGTAGCTCAATTACTGAGCAATTCATGTGAGCTAGACACTGTGCTAGGTGGTGTTTCATCCTAAGAATTCTCTGACCTAAGTACTATTATTATTCCCAATATTTAAAAGAGGAAACTAAAGCCAAGAGAGCTTAGTCTCATCTCCAAAATGATGGCCCTATCAATAGATTTTTAACAGAGCAGATCTCTCTCCTAACCATACGTTGCCTGGAGCAAATGCAGTTACCAGGGAGTGGGAGGCACCGCTACTCCGCCCAGTATCTGCTTTGTCTTTTTTTGTTGTCAAATATTGGGTTGTTGGAAAAGTCATGATGCATTTTTGCAACGAAAAACATAGAAAAAAATGCATCATGACTTTTCCTACAACCCAATACATCCTAACCTGGGGAAGTGGAAACAAGCACCCTAGAGGCTTCCCAGAGCTTTCAGGTTTTCTCAGATTAAGTAACTACTTTCTATTGTTTGAGAGAGGGTTAACATTTTATTAAAAGATGTTTATTCTCCCCTCAGAACACACACACACACACACATACACACATACTTCCAAAGTAGTAGAGTTTGAATGCTGAGATTTAATTACACTATTTTGGAGACTTCAGCTCAAGCAACTATCAGAAAAGTCATCATGGAAGTCTGACCTAAACAATTCAGTCCATCATGACACACAGGAGGTTACAAGCCTAACCAAAATATCTAGAACATCATTTACAATTTATTTGGAAAAAATTTACCACATGTTCTTACACTCATCTTCAATCACCTTAGAGAAGTATCCGTGGTGTTCCATGACATTTACACTATGTAAATTATTTCCTTTCTTTAAAGCATTGCTATTGGCTAAAATAAAATCTAATTTACAAATACTCCACATATGAAATATTTCATTTAAGCAAATGCATTACTGTTTCTGATACCTTAGGCATATCCTAATTATACTGTGGCAGAATTAACTTCATGGCTCATTTTAATAATAATGTGAAACAGACGGTTTTCATTAGATACTTCTGAGAAAAAAATAAAAGAGTGATTAAAAACCTACAATTTTGGGAACTGGAAGAGGCCTGGAAGGTCATGGTATTAAACAATCTATCTGCCTAGGGCCTACACCATTTTTGGAGACTTCTGGAGTTGAATCTCTCTTGGGCTCAATTCTGGCCCTTGAAGACATGTGCAGATTCGCTTTCTCATGTGAACTTCCCCAACCACAACCCGCTGTGCTGAGAGGTTAGCAGAGTGGCCACTGACAGGACCAGGGTTAAGCGACTGACTCAAGGACGTCCCGCAGAGTCTGGTGTATGATCCATGAGGTGACTTGTGCAAAGGTCTCTGCTCTAGAAAAAAGATGATAATCAATCAAGTCAATTAAGCCAGCTCTCTCTGGATTTGGACTGGATATCCGGAGTCAGAGAACATACCAAATATGCAGAGGTAAGCAGAAAGGTCAGCCGAGAGCCATGAGACGGAGGAGTCAGTCCCTGACATTGCCTCGTAACTTTCCACTGACAATTTTCTGATAACTTCCCACTTTCCAGATCCAGACAGGGATGCTGTGTGGTAAGTCCCTCTTCCTTAGCGTGCTCTGTTCTCTACAGCCCTGAAATATGCCAAACACATAGGGACTAAAATTATGGCACCTCATTTACCAGCTGGTCTTATAGCCAAATATCAGCTTGATAATATCTCCCTTATCTTTTGGTAGGTATTTTTGTTAGAAGTTAGTGGAGTCTTTATTTTCACCTCATTAATAATTTTTAGAATGGCGTTCATTATTACAACCTGCTCAAAACTTCTGGCTTCTCAATTCAGCCCCAAAATATTTGTTATCCTTTCACCTTCATGTTATCTACAAATTAAATAAGCAAGCCATCTAGAATGATGTTAATACTATGATGAAAACATTGAATTGGAAACTATTTCACAGAGCAAATAGTGGTATAAAAAAACAGTGAAAAACAGATAATAAATAACATAAATTTAATTTTGTGTCAAAGTCATTACTTAAAATTACTAATTACCAGTTCTCCAAATTGACTGCAAATCATCCTGAAGATATAAATAGCTACATAAACTGACATGACCAAGCAATTCATTTGCTAGAGAAAGGTTTTATCATTTACTTGGGAGAGATTGCAAAACCCAGAAGGAATAGGCTCCAGCATCATTAGAGAAAATTAGGTCATAGTTGAGATAATTGGCAACACCAACTTTGCAGTGAAAGGAAGTACCTGTGCAGCAGACCAAGAAGTTATGTTTGAGAAACATATTGCAAAAACAGAGCCAAGTTAGTTTCATCCTTCCCTGAGGCAATCATGGAAATTAGCAGAATCTGTCATTTAGGTCATCTGGTATCCTCCTGCCAAAGTGAAATTGTGTTCCAAAGGTCTCAACTGCTTTGTCTAACTTAGCTTTCAGTAAGCCTCGTGAGATCTCTCGTATAGTAAAAGGCCCCACACTGAAGGGCTTTTTAAGTTCTCGTATCTGCTTTCCTTAGTTTTTCTGCCTCCACCATTACTGTCAAACTCCAATTGCTCAAGGTGGTCAGTGTGCCTGTCTGGGGCAGCCACACCCATCCTCACTGCTTCTAACTGGATACTTCGGGTCCTCCTAGGACTGGCTCTGTGTAAAACAGGACTGGAAAGCTTCTGAGGCAAGTAAGGCCTCATGGGCCATTCCAGGAAGGAAAGACTTGAATGGACGTGTAGATTCCACACCATGTTTGTCGACCACACAGAGGCATGCCTGGCTTGCTTCTTTTTCTCAGCTGTGTTGAATTATTAAACTGTTCATTCAACAATTACTATTTAGACCCACTAGGGGCAAGGTGCTGCCCCGGGGAGCCACAAGAAATACCAAGATGACAGACTCGGCAGCTCAAAGACAGAGAAGAGACAAAATACCATTTTGCGCTGTATGGCATTTTGTGGTTTATTTTGTGGTTTTTCGCTCAGTGAGTAATCTCACTTAACACTGAAAGATAAGTATTTTTCTCGACATTTTACGGATAAAAATAAAGTTTCAGGGAGAATAGGTGCCTTCTCAATGATTCGTCACAGAGAGGAGGTTGCAAAGCCAAGACTGGGGAGGCAAGTTTCTGACTCCTCCACCTTACTGCCCCCAACCCACAGGTGCAGCCACTGTTTATGCAGATATATTACTACAAGCCGACACAGGTAGGCAGCTGCTTTTATAACTTGCTGGCGTATGTCGGGTCCTCATAAAGTTGTGTGACGAGCAGGTGGCAGAAAGTGATAAACACCCAAGAGCAGGGCCACCCGGAAGAAACGTGGAGGAAGTCACTGGATCCGTTGCTAGGAAGAACGCTAAGAGAGTTTTGGAACGTTTTCTACCGTTTCCAGAACAGTGAGACTGTTCTTCTCTTATGAATCCTGTGAGAAGACGCTGGCACCCGAGATGAGGAAGAGGTGGCAATTCTAAGAAAAGAAGGCAATGTGATGCCTCCTCCCTTTGCCTCTGCCACGACTATGGCTGTGAGTGACTTGACAGCACTGACAGCCTCCAGCATCTGAACACCACCTGCTGCTATACTATTCACTAGGTATGTTTTCTGTGACTTCCATGTATTTGGACAGATCACACTGGTTGAGTAAAGAGAGAGAGAGGACCCTTCGCAGGCATGGCCTTATATCTGTGGTGGGTGACTTCACAGTGACAGCCGGGAGGCTCATGAAGTGTGATCTGGCAGTTTGCTGGGACACCAGCTTGAATGGTACTAATTTGCAGGCTGTTAGGCACTCACATCTCACTGCAGTTTTCTTATTCTGAACCTGTTTTCAGGTATGAAAAGAGGGAGCCATTATAAAAGGAAGTACTGCCAGCATTCAGCAAGTAAACTTCATGCCCAGGTAAGAGCTTCCCAGACAGGTCTTCTTCCAATTCTACAGTAATCCCCTAGGGCGGCCGGTGTTACACCAGTATGCCACAGGAGCATACAACGCATGCACAAGTCCCATGACGCACCCCAAATCAGAGAGCTTGTCTGTGTCAGAGGTGAGATTCGAGCCTGGTCTGTCTGACTCTGTGCTACAGCATGCCTCTTCTATTTCTGCTGAAGTTATTCAACTAGCAAACAAGTCATTAAACAAAGGAGGGGAAGCCACTAGATAGATGAGAGATAAAACTTTAATGTTGGAGAGGCAGTTAATTTTTGATGTGAGGTATATGTAAAAAAATAAAACAAAACAAAATACCAGGGTACTTAGTGGAAATATGTCCCACAGGAAAAGCCAGGAGCCTCTACAAACCATTCCACATTCTTGAACTCAGGGTGCCCTGAAGTCTCAGGAATCAGTCCCACAGGGCTTGCTGTGCTCCTAAGAGTTCTGAGGCAAAGGGAGAAACGTGTTGAAGACAGGAATATGCCCGGCCTCCCCCGAATGCCACAGAAACTGTGAGGTGCCCATGCAGTCCAGAGCAGAGAGAAAGGACTTCTGGCTGGGATCAGGCAGAAACTACCGACGAGCTCACTGAGACGCAGGCAGGGAAAGAAGGGGGAGAAATGGAATGGTAACTCCAGGGAGCCCCAGAGATGAGAAACCAGAGCTCTGAGCACATCTGCAGGCTGTGAAGACAGATGGAATAAGGAGAGACAGAGAGTTGTGGATGGCAAAAGCAGTGGACAGGGCCCAGGTCCCTCACAGGGGGCTGGGTGTAAGGGACACACATGTAGGGGATTTAAGGACTTCCTACTGTACTTCAGCCACGTCAACCACCTCAGCATAAAAGGGGTGTGGCTCACTTCATGTCTTCTCCGATGTAGCAGGGAACACCCTTCAGAATGAAGCACTTCTGAAGTGAATTTTCAAAAGCTAATGGAACAGCCCACGTGCAGAAACTTGCTTATTTGCATACTGCCTAGTCCTCTTCCTAAAAAACAGCTGAACTGAGTCAAAATTAAATAAAATGTCAACACACTTCAACAGTAATACAAATGCCTTGTGACCTCAGACTTGAGTTTAATAGAATAAACAAAACAAAATTGCTTTGATGACTCTGAAAAGCAACTGAACCAGTTCCAACTTGAGCAAGGGTTTGCTTATTTTGCTTAGCTCCGGTCATTTATTCAAATCACTCAAAAAACATTTAGTGAGTGCCTACTGGGTAATGCACACTTGTATGAAGCTGGAATGCTAATGAATTTTATTTTCGTCCCTCATTTTGACTGGATTGTTTTAGACAAGGTTTTATTTTTATTTGGGGGAACTTTTACAGCTGACTTTTAATAATGTTTATTTTTTCTGATAAAGTGTTTTCATTTTTCAAAATATGAGAAATACATTAGCATTAAAAGAAAAAAATTAAAAGAAAATGTTTTATTCTACCTCCAGAAAAAAAATTGTCGATATTTTGGTGTACGTCCTGCAAGCGTTTTATTTTTCCTACATGTTTGTGTGTTTGCATACACATTTTTTAAAGTAGAAGTTGCGTCATAGTTTGCACTGATTTAGTATAGTAACCTGATGCTCTCACTGAACAATATAAAATGAACATTTCCCCAAGTTATTAAAGTCTACAAAATCAGTTTTAGTGTCTGTGTAATATTTTACCATATTAAAAAATCATATTCATTTAAACATTTTCCTAATCTTGGCCATTAATGCTATTCCATTTGGCTGACTTTTTTATATCATTTTCTAAAGATGTGCTATTTTACTGGCACTGGCTGAGAAACAGCCAGTAAAATTCTTACACAGTTAACATACAGAGCATTATTCAATTCTGAAGTTCCATTCGTCTCATCGGGATTTGTGATCAATTGAACCGAGAGGGTTTCAGGCTGGTGCCAGCTCGGAGCAGCACCAGCGTGCGCCTCACCTGGTTCCCACCCTTTCCCACCCCAGCTGCCCCATTTGCCACACATCTGTACTTTGGCAATGCGTCATCTGTTCCATTACATGTGATCACGTGATCAAAGGGCACTGGCTGACTCCTAACTCAGATTATTGTTAAAAGCTTGAATTTTCCAATGAACATATCAGAGCAGAACAGATGCACAATTTGGTCCCCAGTCTCAGACCATGTGTGGAGACAGTATTGCCCAGGACAGAAAGAGAGTTTAGGGGAAACAATGATAGATAGCCCGACATAAAACATGATAATGTTTCTTCTTAACATGGTCACATTATGCCTCAAAAAAGAGACCTGTTATTCTCAAAAGAAACAAAGGGCTAGATTGTGAAATTAGTGATAACCATTTTCATTGATGTTATTATTATTATTCATAGCAGATGAGAAGAACAGCGACAAACAGCATGCCTTAAGCAGCTCATGATTCTGAGTCTCCACCGTAGGAGTGTTCAGTCCTGCTGGGGCTTAGGAATCTACAGACGATCTGTTCACTGTCTTGACTGATGGTTTCACAGGTGGTCAAAACTTATCAGGCTGCTCATTATAAATATGTGCAGACATTGTATGTCAATTACACCTCAATAAAGCTGTTAAAAATTTAAGATCCAAGATGCCCAAATCTCACGCATGAGATTTTGATTTAACTGGTCTTGGGTCAGGCTCATAATGTGAAGTCAAGAACCACTGATCTAATATATAATTAATCTTCCCAAATTTAAGTTAACCGATAAATTGATATGATTAATATGAAATTGATAAGAGAATATTCTTAAAGAAGTCATTTTATCATTTTTTCATGTACAAACAACAAATCTGCTCTTTTAAAAAGTGCTACCCATCAAAGAAATGTAGAGTTTTACTTTAATAATTTGTAATATTTCATTCATCAAACTTGAAGGAGCCTGTTGTCTACCAGGTACTATTCGAGGCAGATCACAGGTCATGCGTATGTGTGGAACTGCTACTTTTTAAGAGTGTGACATTCTCTTAAGTAGATTTAAACTAGATTACTTCACAAACTAGTTTAAACATCGATTTACCCAGGAAAAATTAAATGCAGAAAATGGAAAATCAAACATGTTGTGGCTCCACAGAGCAATCACAGATTCTCCTGAGAGTGGTTCAAATTCAGGAGGCTTTGCTCTGTTTGACAAGCCATTGAGCTGGGCACAGGCTTTTTAGCAAGAATGTGGGGAAACTGTCCCAGAAAACTGGAAGTTTCCTGCCAGAGGGCACGATTGCCCCTCCTGCCATTTGAGCTTCTATGCCCATGCTCCATCTGCAGGTATCAAGACAGCTCACGTCCATAATAAAGTAGCCCAGCCCTCTTATTTGAGAAAATTAATATTCAATATTTGCTCACATATGTTTCCACGCTGTTATTAATAAGAAACTTTGAACATAATTAGTGTTGGCTTTGAGTGCAGTGTGGAACTGCACCCAGCTGGAAACAGGCCATGGAGCACAGGGTTTCATTACTCACCCAGGCTGAGCGCTCTCTAAAAGGGATGAGAAGAAAAAAAGTGGAACCAACCCTCCTCATTCAAAAAGAAATGATTTGCTTGAGTTAACTGTGTGTGGTGGCGGGGACAGAATGGTGGCTGTCACAGGCATGGCCCTTCTCGGTTTCTTGTCGCCTGCGGTCTCCATGAGGCACCACAAAATGAAATCTCAGCTAAATGAAGCACTCTGGGTCGGGGGTGAGAGGTGGGACATGTCCAGAAGGCTGCTTGAAGTGAGGCAAGAGGCGGAACCCCTGACCAGATGGAAAAGGCGGCTGAGGAGGCGCAGCCTGCCCAGGGGAACATGAACCCGCAAGTCAGAGGGAATGAATGAACACCACGCAGGAATTCAAGAGTGAGACTAGGGTGTACGTGTGCAGAGCATGAAGAGAAAGATACTAGGGAAAGGTATGATTTCAGGCCACTATCACCACTTCAGCTAAAACGAAGCAGTATTGAGCTTCCTTTTTCCTCAGTAGAAGTGGATGAAATATTTTATATACCTCACAGGAAAGAAAATAAAACCAACATGCAACTCAGTCTCAGTAACCAGCTGAGTGCCTTTCACAACTTCCTCCTACTGACAGCCTGCAATAGACAGTTACACTCTCTTAAAAACTAGGGGTCTTCTCCACACTTCCTCCCCAGATTTCCCCATCTGTCTGACACCCCGCTTGCCTCTCTTTGAAGAGCTTCTTTAGATCCATGCCTGGATTGCTCTTCAATTCCATTTTCACCCCTGACGCTGTCTCTCAGGTCACCCAGTCTCCAGGCAGCTCAGTAGACCTCAAATGTCAAGTTAACAAACTTCCTTAAAGAATAGATAAAAAATATAAGCCCATGTGTATATATTAAATAGCCCATGATTAAATTGTGGTCTGTTCCCTTGTAATCTGATTCTTGTTACTACAACTGTATTTCACTGTATTTCTTATAAAGAAAAGTCCTGTTATAGTGATTTCAGTATAAACTGATACTCATCATACAGACCTTTCAAACATTCCAAGGCATTTCACATGAAGACTGGAGGATGATTTTCTTGGAGAAGAGGTGGAGGTGGAACATGTGAGTGCTCCTTGAAAATGTGATGGGTATCCAGGCGTCTAGTGGTTGGCAATCCCCTCTGCCCATGGCGCTCCTGGGGGACACGAGGAAGCACGCTGCTGCCTGGGCCCCATTCCCTGAGACTTCATTGGTCTGGAGTGCAGACTGGGCCTTGATCAATTTTTAAAGCTCATTCTAATGTGTATTAGAGGTAAACCTTCCCCCGAGGTAGATTTTACTTCAGTAGAATACTAAGAACTTTGTAACAAGCAGAGCTGCCCAAGGAAAAAACAGGTCACCTTCTGGGGGGTGACCCCCTGTCACAGCAAGTGTGGAAGGAAGAGCTAAGAACTACATGTCTGAGCCCCCATCAGGTGCACTGGAAAAAGGGGTCCTATAATCTTTGAAACTGATTTTCTCTTCTGTGTTAGTTCTACCTAGGGTCAGTATTTCAGTTAGAATAAGAAAAGAAAAATATATCATTTGCAATGCTATCCTTGGAACAAAACAGTTTATATAAAGTCTTTCATATTGTCCACATAAAACTTGTTAATCTGCACAGTTAAATCAAAATTTTATTGTTTTCAGTATTAGTCTATTAAAAAATTGTTTTCCTTCCACAGTGAATTGAATTATTTTATTTTTTGATACTATTTCCCAACTTTCTATTACTTCAACCTATAAAAGACTTTTTTAAATCAGTTGGCATTTGTTTTTCCTCAATTCATAAAAAAGAATTCCTCATCCTAAATGTTTTGTGAAATGTCACTGGTACAGAGCTACCTATGGCTTCTTCTCAATTATCTTTCCTTTTTTTCCTTTCTTATTCTTTGGCATTAACATGAAAATTTCCTCTGACCCTTTCTGGTAGATGAACTTTGGTTCTTATTTAAAGGATGGTATCTTTGAGGTTTTTTTCCTCTTAAAATTTAGATAAGGGAATACATGTAGAAGCAAACAGTTAAAAAGAGAAAGACCCTTCATGTCCCAATTCTTAGGTTGAAAATTTTTTAATTTTTTTTTTAAGTTTTGCCCTTTATTGTGTCTTATATCACTGGGATGATACTATATATGTTCTTTTACAACTTGCATTTTCAGTGCAACAATGTGTCTTGAGGTCCTTCCACCCCAGTACATATGAGTCTACATCTTTTAACAGACACACAACATGACATGCCTTAATTTCTTATCCATTCCACAGCTGAGAGATATTTCATTTGAACCCATTTTCACTATTAGAAACAAATCAAAGCAATGGATAATCTTGTAAATATATACATATATAAATTACAAAAAGACAGAATTTCTGGGTCAAAAATTTATTTGTATTTCAAATTTTGATTAAAAAAATACTGAAATGACCTCTAAAAAGGCTGTGATAACTTACACACCTATAAAAATGTATAAGAAAACTGTTTCTCTACCTCTTTGACAATACTAGGTACCATTAACTTTAATTTTTCCAATTTCAAAGGCAATAAACACCTTTGGGTTTTGCCAAAGTTTGGAGTATAAGCCAAAGTATAAATAGTAATTTTCTAGAATGTTGTTACATTTTTAAAAAAGAATAATGAAGCTAAACAAGCATAGCAGATGTCTAAAATCTACCCCCCAAACGTGTCATTTTGTTCAGATTCTAAGACTCCAAGAGACCTCTGCAGACGACTCCTGCCTCTGCATCCATCCTTGCCATTACAGCCTTCAAAAGACAACTCAAAGCTCACCTTCGCCAGGAAGTCTTCCTTGATTACTTCCCTTGATCTAACACATTTTTCTTCTTCTATCTACTTTGATTTCTCAACACTTTTGTATTTAAATCTCCCTTTGTATCTCCTAATACTCGTATGGTAAAAACATAAGAAGCAATTAACCAAGAGAAGTGAATAAACATTTATTAATCATTTATTACATTTAGTTGTTCAGCCACTACTTATTTATTGGGTGCTGTATTGGACCCAATTTATATGCTCTTCCAGGCTGGTCTGCCCCTCTGCCACTGTTCCTCTGGCTACTTGCACTCCATGTAAAGTCCCTGCCCCTGCTGCTACCTTGTCTCCAACACCACCAGCTGTCCCGGTCTCCCTGGGGGTGATGACCCTGGCTCATGGCTCAGCCTCTGTCATGAGCATGTGGCATGAGCGACAGCAGCTCTGTCACCCTAGCCCACCTTTACTGGTACCGCGGAGGCTCTGGCTCCTCCCACCACTTCACGGTTCCCATGAAGCACCATGTTGTAGCGACAGGATCTGGCTTCCCCCACAGGATGACCAGAGGCAATGGTAACACAACCTGGAAACGGGAACTTAAAGCCCCATGGGATAACCTTGCCTTTCTTCCCTCTGAAAAACTGTTGTGAGATGCAGTGGTTCCAAAGGCTGTCTGCAAGAAAATGCACGTCACAGAGCAACCAGCTATAGGCAGCTTGCTAGCACGTTATTTTGTCGTGGTCTTGCGTCCCCTACTCCCTCGCTATAGCTGTGCTGGAATTGCTCCTCCTCATAAAGGCTTCCCAGGTACGTTTGCCTCAGACTCTGTTTTCTAGAGGACCCAAGCTGTAAGTTACACCTACTATGTACATAAACACTGCACTATACATTATCCAAGCCCTGGGTGGGGGCGAAAAAGACAGATAGAAGGAACCAGTCCTGTCCACAGCAACCTTATAATCTAACTGGGGAGGCAGGACTTTTACACAAGTAACAATAAGTGAAAAGAAGAAAATGAGGGATGGGGGACACCAGAATAAATAATGGGATAAGTTGTGCAGAGGGTTAGAAAATGGAAACTGTTTTATAGTACTTTGTACAGGTCAGACAACAAAGACAAAAGGTATTCACAGAGAAAAGGAAAGCCATCCAATCTACCTACAGCCACTTGCTGGGGAAGAGGACGAATGGAATGTTGGGAGGGCGTTCCCTGGAGAGGAGGGGCCTTGTGAAGCCAGCGCAGCTGCAGCAGTGGGTGTGTGGTCGAGAAAGGGTGGGAGGCTGTCTCGCCCTAATGGGGAGCCTGGTGGGAGGCACGAGGCACTGAGAAGCATGATGAAAGAGGTAATTAAAGTGGGGTCCCACATCCTAAGTTCTGACATCAGGAGGACATGACAGGGCTCTGTGGCTCCCATGTGCTTTCTCTTCTGGGGTTCTTCTTTGACTGTTTTTCACAGTGGCCTTCTCTGCTAATATTTCTGCCACGGAGTTTCTTTTTTCTCTGAGAGACACCACAAACATTTCAGAAACATTTCATTTGTTTTCTGCACCCCAGAAGAACGACTCTTCTATGACAGAATGGGACCAGCGGTTTCGGGGAGCCCATCCCTCCAGATGAGCATGACCAAAGCATTCCTCTTTATCCAGCAAGGGTTCCTACCAGAGACTAAAATAGCATATCTGCTTTAACTAAAACTGCAAATGCAATCCTAGCACTACGACAGAGATACAGTCAAGACAACGCATGTCTTTTATAGTGCCACAGTGTCTGTTTTCATCAATTTTTTACAGATGTTTCAAGACAGCCCAGTAAAATTGACATGGTTGACAACGCTAGATGGAATTGCCTGGGGTTGGGGAGGGTGGGATGGGGGGCTGGTTAAACTTAGGTGTGTGGCAAAGAACCCTGCTTTATACAACCATGCTTTGTCATCATTTCTCTGATCACAAAGATGTTTCTATGGCAGCAGGTCACGCATTCAGGCCAGAAGGCAATCATGTAGGGATTTTTTTCCCTTTCATTTTATTTCTAATTGCCTACTTCTTTGGGAAAGAAACAAATAATAATTAAAAAAGTCTTTCTTAACTAGATGGATTAATACACCAAGGAAAATCCTGGGTTTTTATAATAATGCTTTTCAACATTTGGATTCCATGTCCATGTAGCTGAGGGCCTGGGATCTTCTCCAACAAAGCGGAAGGAAACCAACAGAAGGGAGAGGAAGCTTGAATGAAATTTCAGTCACTGCAGAGCAGTTTGCATATCCTGTTAATGACTACTGCCATTCATAATTAACGGAGGTCCTCACAGATCTCACCAGCCCTGCTATCAAACAGCACCAACTTTCATGAACTCTTAAAAGAGGTTGCTCTTTCTGACAGTCCCCTCCTATTTCAGCTCCCTGCTTTTCCTTCTTTGCTCAGTTAACAGACAACATATCAAACACACATCATCCTGAGAAGATTCCTAGTTTGGGGACATCGCTTTTCAGGGGTTACTACTGTCGTCATTGGCCATTTATTTCAGTTTCCCTTCTTCCCTTAAAGAGTAACTGATTGAATGCCTCATAACTCTGCTTTTGCCACCCAACATGCTTTCCACAATTTCAGCAAATAACACTGGTGCTTCTAGGAGATTAAGGTAATGACAGTACCCTATTATAACTGCTATGGAGAAAAATAATTTTCTGGTTACTGAGGTAAACATTCCAGCAATTCAATGGGAGTACACGTCACAATCATTTATAGATTTTTTTTTTTCCGGTTTGCTCAAACATCAGACCTCAACCCCAAAATCTCTGGACACCAGGCAGGTGACTTTTCCTCTCTTTTTTGTTTTTTCTTCTTTTACAAGTTGCAGAGGTGACACTCCTGTATATACCTGGTTAAACACCACTAGCTGACAGCTGCTCATTACTCATCTTTCTGATATTATGGCAGCCCTTGTGCCAAAGCGACCTTCCAACATGTACACAAAATAGGCAGCGATTCTCAATGTCTCACGTCGAACTGCAACCACAGCCACTGAGCACTGAAAGCTGCTGTCGCTAACACTGGGCCAGTGGGCTGCCCACTGATGTCAGCAGAGAAATAAAAGCATCACCCTCTGGAAGCCATATCTGGAAGCTACTCCTTTGACACTCAGAAGAAGAAACAACCTTCAAGGGACTGGGAGAGGTGCGGCACCCACTTCCTTGAGATCTGTGGTAGCACAGATCTGTACTTCTTTGGTCTTTCCCAAAGTTCAAGGTCAGTGCGAGAGCTCTCGCTGACATATTTTTGAACTAGAGATTCTCTCACCAAACTAAAGATTTCTGTGATTCCACAAAGCACACACTACCATAGCATATTTGGGGAAGAAAGACAAGCCCTTCACAGAATACATGCAGAAGAGCTTCTCTGGGGACATGAATGGCTGGTATGAGGATAAGAGTTTTACTGAAGAGTCTGGCAATTTGGGGCACCATCTTGAGTGGTCAGCTCCACAGCCTGGGCCATGAGAGCATGGTGGCCTGACCACAGTCAGGACAGCACTTGTATCTAGTACCTAACTGCTACGTACATTCACCCTTGTGCAAACATTTACTAAGCTCCTAGGCACACAGAAAGTACACCACCATCCTCATTTTCACTTTAGGACCAAGGCCAATACTTAATTTGACGCAAAACATTTAATTTCAACATTTTATATAACCATGCAGGCTTTTTCTAACTTATTTTCCAGTATGCAAATTTATCTGTGAGGGGAGTCTATAAAAAAAGGTGAAGGGATTAAGGAGTACAAATTGCCAGTTATAAAAATAGTCACACACAGGGATGTAAAGTACAGCAAGGGAATATAGTCAGTAATATTGTAATAACCATATATGTTATCAGATGGCTACCAGAATTATTGGAGTGGTCACTTCGTAAGTTATATAAGTGCCTAACCACTATGCTGTATACCTAAAACTAATGTAACATTGTATATCGACTGTAATTGGAAATGATTTTGATTATAAAAAAAGAAAATTTATTTGACCATCAGTATAGGGTCTTTTGATTGTGACACAAATATTTTCCAAGCAACTCAGTGGCAAACAAAAATCATTCTAAAAATTCTGCTCTGAATTTTAAAAATTACTTTCAGAGTTTTTTGGGGATGATTATTCTCTCTCCATAACCTCTAAAAATATCTCCCAAGTGCTTTTGATAATTAGAGGCACTAATAGGATATACATATGCTTAATTCGTTTCACCAAAAAAAAAAAAAATCCAGTGTGTTTACCCTGGTAATGCTTATCATATGGATTTTTCTTTCATCCTTCTCAGATTCGTTGGTTCATTTTTTACTTTATTTAAAATAACTGCCATTATCCCCATAACTGTTCTTAAAAGATAACGTTAATCATTGTGTTTTTCACAATATGCTTCTCATCTGGCAGTTAATTTCCCCAGGGAGTACTGTGGATGTTTTATTTCCAGATAATCTCCAATTAGCTTCTTCTCTTCATAATCCTGCCCAATTTACATTCACAATTTTCTCGCGTACACCTTCCTTCTCTTAACACATTTCAAGGAAGCTATATGATTTATATTGTTTATCATTCTACCTCACTATTTGCTCAGTCACCACTTGCAAAAGATTTTAGAATTTAATGCTCAAACTCCAAATTTTTAAAAAATTGCATGTCTATTAAATGCTCACTCAGCATTCAACCTTTCTTTTGATGAGTTTGGAAGGGTATTTCTGAGATTAAATATGATCCTGATGAATAAGACATGCCTAAGACATAGAGAAGTGAGAGCTCCCCTAGGTGCTTTCATTTCAAAGACACACTTTTCCCCCCAAGAAACTCACATGTCTCCACTCCCATGTCAAAACTGAAAATTCCTCCTGATGAGACAAAAACTTTTTATGCCAAATTAGAGATATAGCTTAAAACATGACAGGTAAATAATGATTTGACTTTGTGCCAATGTATTAAAGTTGGATCCTTTTTTGAGAACAGGTTTTGGTATTCGGGTGGGAGTGTCCAGTGGGCATTATATTATGTCCCTCTAGTGGCACCACAGGGGAGAGGAAAGAGTGGAGAAAAGGGGAAGGTGGGGCCAGTGAATAACTTCACTTCATTTCCCATTTTTACTGAATAACAGAACATTCTTCAGTTACTCAGTAACAAATCAGGAGGTCTGATCCTTAAGTATTTATACAGTGCTTTAATTTCATATATATAGATCTAATTTGCATGTACTTGCATCTACAAAAGGTATATACTTTTATAACATCTGTGCAAAACTGAGGAATCAGGAGAAAAAGAACAGATCTTATCTTTCTTGGCCTTAATCAATGTTTACTTCCTCCATCAATCGTTAAAAATACTTGCCTCAGTAGATATTAGTGCAGAGATTCAGTTTTCTGAACACACGCAAAATAAACCTTTGCAGACACTTGATGACTGGTGATCTCCTGTGTGCATTACTACTTCTGAGAAGATCCCTATTCCCAAATGGTGAGCAATACTTTGCTAAAAGAAACAATCTCTGTGTTTCAAATGAATGTAAAGCTCTTAGCAGTGTATGAACTGCTGATTTTTAAAGTAAATAAGTATACAAATAAATTCGCATCCATCTTTCTTGTGGCCACATATTTTAAGGGAATACAGGAGTCCTGTAGGGTAGGAGGGGTTTCTCAGCTATTTAGAAAGAAATGAGAAAATTCACCATTTCATAAACTATTTCCCACCTCCAGTAGTACCTATGGCCTGACTACTCATTTTACACTTATTGTGTGTGAATGTATGCTGTGACTTGACTTTTGAAGGTATCCATGGTTCCACCCCCAACTTCCATTAGTCTCCTTTCTTCAGTCTCACTGAATCTCCCACAGCCCAGAGTAGAAAGCCAATAATTACCCAGATAATCTAGATTTCTTTATACCCATAGTCTGATATTCTTTCCACTACATGACACCGTCTCCGGGCTTTCTAAGGAAGCATCTTTCAGAATTGGGGCATAGAGAAGAGGAAGAGAGGGAGAAGGGAGTGTGTTAATGAGATAAAATGAGAAGAAACTATTCATGGCAATTATCTCCTTACTATAATAATAGCGTGTTGGTAAAACAAAACTGCCTGTTAACTAAACATTAATGAAAACCACAAGTGTTTGAAAGATGTAAGTCCACTCCCCCTCACATCCTAAAACAGCACACACAGAAAAGCAACCCTACACAGACATTTAAGAAGGATTCATTCATTGTACCACTGCTATGAGTTCAACATGGTAGTCAGTGCTGGGAAGACAAGACTCTGTGTGTGTGTGTGTGTGTGTGTGTGTGTGTGTGTTAAATAACATAAAAGAATCATAATTTTAGGTTAGATGGCGTGGAGTTGGTTGAAACATTATGAGAGAAATTAGTGTGAGCTAGATGTTAGCCTGCTCTGGTTTAATTTACAAAAACTCATCTTTGACATGTCATACTAAGGGGCTGCCTACAATGATTTCATATGCCATTTGCTAATGTTTATGTGTTTCATAATCATATATTCAATATTTGTAAGCATTCCATAATATAGACCATTGCAATTTAATGTACAATACCCAAATATTAATTTTTAAAGGGTTAAAAAATAACTACTATTAAACTTTGTGATAAACTTCCCAAAATCGTGAGCAAGTATTTATCCACCAACAACAAAACCTGTCAATACTTTCTGGTGAGAATGTTTCCACCACTGTTAACAGCATTGAGAAGCAAGGAAATATGTAACAAACAATTTTACCATTATCTGCCTGGTGAATTCATAATTAGTATATGGTTCTTCATAATTAGTATAGTAAGAAAGAACGTTTATGGAATTTATTAGAAAAACTAAGTCTCTCTTAATAAGAAATGTAACTAAAACCTATAAACACCAGATTTTTCTGAATATGAACTGAGAAAGGATGGGAAAGCATTTTGTAAATGGAAAATCATTATCACGAAGTAGGTGTTAGAATCATCATGATTATCATTTTAATTGTAAAATTATTTCAAGAAAAAAAATTGAACACAAAATTAATATACAGTATGACCTCAAATCTGTTTGTTTTCCTTTTTTTAAATAAAAGAGCTATCATTCCCTCTGTATTCCAGATTGGGAACTGAAGCTATTCAATCCACAATGCAAGGAAAATCAATGGTGTAGCAATCACCAACAGAGTAAATCATATTTTACTCTTCAATCTTCTTGCTTTCTGATCAAACTGTACAGCTTATTTTGAGAGCTCTGTGCTTGTAGCTATTGTTAGGATCCTAAGTTTAGGTCTTCTGACCTGCCCTGTGGAGATTAATGACATATTTAATCATTTTCTGTCTATGAGCAGGAAAAAGATCTGACAGATAGCATGGAGGCAGCCCCTCCACAGAAAGCTTTTGGTATGTTTATGACATGTGTTACAGAGTGGGCCAGCAGTGAGAACAGGTCTATGGGACTGGGGGTTCCAACCTCCTCTGCATCAGTGTGACATTTCATAGACAATACCTCCTTCAGAAGCCACTTCACAGGTTCTTAGGTCAGAAGAAAGTTTTCTCTATGCCTGTAGGTTAAGAGACAGTTTCTCCTTTCTCTTATGCCTCTTTTCAGAACGGCAATACTAACCACACAGCCTTCAAACCCAAAGTTCCATCCTAAAATCAGGGCTTCAAATAAATTATATGTCAACTCAATGTTGTAAGCTCAAGGTCCTATGTTACTATACCTAACTAACCTTTATTAAGTGCTGTATGCGAGGCCGTGCAATAAGCACTTTAAATGCATTATCTCACTTCATAAACAGCTTTGAGAGGTGGTAATATCGTTATCCCAATTTTTACATATTAAAGAACCAAGGCTGAGAGAACCTAAGTAATTTGCTTAAGGTCACCAACCAGCAAGTGGGTGAAATGGGTCTAGCTAGCCCAGGTCTGTATGCCTCTGGCCCAAGCGCTTGGGTGTATGTGAAATATTTCAAACCTACTAAGAAGCAGAGCGTATAATACACATTACCCAGCTTTGACACGAATATACTGAAATGGAAAGATTCAGATAATCCTTGACATAAAAATACATTTCAAAGTATAATGGAGTTTCTCTATCCGAAAGAAAATGGCAATAGGAAGACAAGGCAGTAGTGAAGATACAGTCCCATCAAGTCCTTTTAAGCCAGTCACCGAGAAGGTGCTTACTAAGTTCAGTTGGACACAGAACATTTTCCTATTCAAATATGTCAAAGAGGTCAGGAAAGAGTCTGTGAATAAAAATATCACTCTCAAAGGGGGGGCAGTGCACCCACGTTCTCTAGTGAAAGCTACCTTTCCCACTCGCCCTGGCCCTCCCCCACCCTGGCTTCAGTGGGGTGGCCCAGCCCAGACTCCTCAGCAGTCAGGAGAAGATGCCATTGCAGAGGCTGAGACTGCAGGCAGCATTCTTCCTCCTGCCCTGGGCAATCAGAATAGGATGTCAAATAGAATGTAAGATGGGCGTGACCTCTGGGCAGAAGTGCAGGGCATGTAATGGGATAGGAATGGATGCTCTGCTTCTTAAGCTCAGCAGAGAGGACAGTTGGTTCACTGTGTCATGCTTTATCTTTTCATATACGTTTAAACCTTGGATTGCAAGTGACTTGGTTTGCGAGTGTTCTGCAAGATGAGCAAACATTTCTAATGTATTTTAACTTGGTAAACGAACGATGTCTTGCAATACGAGTAGTTTGTTTCCAGAGCGAATTATGCTTGCAAACCAAGGTATTATTGTATATGAAATAATTACATATATTACATATATATTAATACAAAAGGCAGAGATAATGAGGGAGAAAGGAAATCATAGTCAGTCAGGGAGGGACATAATGAAAGCATAAGAAAGCTTTACAGTAAGGAAGAGAAAGTGAGAAAAAAATCCAAGGTGAAGTGGATGGGGAGAGAAGTGAGGCAGGAACGCAGCCCTTAGCAGGGACTTTTTTTTTTTTTAAAGATTTTATTGGGGAAGCGGGGAAGGGGAACAGTGTTGGGGACTTGAGGAAGGGGAACAGTGTTAGGGACTTGGGGAAGGGGAACAGCCAAATTGTTGTCCTTCGATCTTTGCTGTGGAGGGAGCAGCTAGCTCAGCTCCAAGTCCAGTCGCCATCCAGCCGCCAGTTGGCAGCTCAGGGCAGCTCAGCTAAAGGTGCCATGTTCAATCTTAGTTGCGGGTGGGCATAGCCCACCACCCCATGTGGGAGTCAAACTGGCAAAGCTCAGCTCGGGCACAGCTCACTGGCCCATGTGGGAATTGAACCAGCAACCCTGTTGCTCAGAACTCACGCTCTTAACCAACTGAGCCACTTGGCTGGCCCAGGGACTTCTTAATAGAAGGAAATCATCAGAATCAGAGAGGAAAGGATATAACGAGATGAAAATGAAGACATTATGAGAGAATGATGGGGTCAGACTAAAATGTAATTGCAAACTTGACTATATGTTCTGAGCTTGCTTTGAAAGGGAACTTAAGAAATGCAAACGTGAACATTTTGATTGATGAGGCTCCAAAATAAAATCCACTGGCAGCTCAGCCATTGCATGAGTCAATATTTCAGATTTATTACTTGAAGCGCTCAACCTTATTTTGAGTATCTTGCTAAACACACCATGCTTCACGACCTCCTGAAACAGAATTTAATCTTTTCTCACTCAGGGTCATCACCAGGGACCTCAGTGAACACGCAGGAGCTGCTGCTATGGGAGGCTGGGATCCCTTCTCTAACTAGGAAAGGGTAGGAATTCCTAAGAATGTATTCACTTAGCTACAGGGAAGCCAAATAATTATACCTACTGACATCAGTGTAGACATCCCTTCTCTGGAAGTGGACCTTCAAGTGTCCCCTACTAAACAGAGTGACAAGCCTCACATCTAATCTACTACTGTCACCACCTCTTCTCCATATGGTTCTCCCTCATCTCCAAGAGGACAGCAGCCACCACACATACCCCAAATATGCCCCAGGCCAATTGTTTTGGGGCACATTTGGGTATGTGTGGTGGCTGCTGTCCTCTTGTGCCTCTGTAAGCACATCAGTCTTGGATTCACACACTCATATAAAAGAAGATAAGCATCACCCTGCACAGTCACAAATTTTAGGACCCCAATTTAGCCCAGAGTTGACTGACCAGGGTAATGGCATATCACATTTCCTACCAAGAACGAAGCATCAATGAGTTGATGAGATGGGAATAAGCTAGAAATTGCTGCTTCAGTCCCATGGACTTCCCTGTGAAATAACGGAGATGGTAGCCATTCTTTCCACTAGGCAAGATGAGGTATTGCAAAAACTGCCTGTGCTGGGGCTTCCTAGGAGCCCTAGAGGGAATGAAGTTCATCAGACGTACAGTTGGCATCTCAAACTGACAGTTACATCGTATCTACTAATCACTTGAATAAAGGGATGTGTGGCCTGTTGGGCAAGAAAACAAAGATGTGTGGAAGCAGAAAGGGGCCCTTCACAAAGTAACACATCGTTTTAAAACTTCTTAGCTTTTGTCAGTGGGGTTTACACTATTACTCTGGATTTTTAAAAATGAGTTTAGGGTAGTATTATCTGTAGCTAGTATGTAATGGTTCTTGAAGATGCCAAAGTAAACAGTCATTTCAGTGAAACTGAACACGATTTATTCTAATTAAAAATATCAGGGGGAAAAGATCATACTGGAAATTGATCCTTCTTTGCAACATACAATTATTAAAATTCAAATTTGTATGTTATTTTCGAGCAAGAGTATGACTATAAATTTAGCATATATATTATGGCTTTTGTTTTGTTTCACCCACAGCCTTTCTCAATCAGGGTTCCACTTAATTCTGAGAGAACTAAGCTCTATACTGCATAATTTGCATGATTCTTTTCACAAGCATAGGTAGGGCATAGATGACCAGTTAATTCGCTACATTCAATGAATGCCTTAAGACACTAGGCTTTAACACAGTCCATTATCCACCTCACCTCCCCCCGCCCAATTTCATGAAAATTTTTGTAAGGATGTGCACATGAACGATTTTTGGGGGCAAGGGGTCATAGCTTTCACTAGATTCTAAAAATGATTATAACCCAAAAGGTTAAGAACCACTAACTAGATTATTAGTAAGATTGTAAGAAAATATATTTTGGTAGAAAATAGAGAACTGAAACGTTAGAAAAATAAAGTTTATTTTCCCAATGTTTATTTCACATATCTTTCTAAATCCATTTCTAATTAGTTTCTCTCTATACATCTGGGGACTGAGACCCCTGTACAACCAGAAACCCCCAAATTCCTCTCGTACTACTCTGCAAAATGGGAATCTAACCCTGGAAGACATGATACATACAGTGTTTTAAAATCAATAGGTTTTCTTTGTGGTTGTTTGGGAGGCTTTCAGATGTAAACGTACAGTGTGTTTATTATTCTGACAACCTATTAAATGAGTCTGTCAAGATATGAAAACACATCACAGCTACTTTTGCCTCCAGTAATTGCCCCAGATTTTATAATTCTTAGATATACTCAAAACATACACCCTTTCTCTAATAATCAGATCAAAATTTGAGGTTACATAATAAAATACAAAATATTGGCCACCCAAATACACAGCATTGTCACATCAGTCTGTCGGGCTCCAATTACTGTATTGGAAAATCATGTGGCATACTCATTACCATGACAGGTTAAATAAACTGTTGACACTGAACATGGTCTAGTCATATTACGAGCAGAAACGGGTGGAGAGCAGACCAGACTTCAGAGAGAAAGGCAATTACTAAGAAGACCAAGCCCTCAATAGCCCGTCCACACTGCGGAAAGCAAAGCTGAGTTTCCTCTGTCACTAGGGCCTAGTTTTCTTTAGGCTCTAGATCAGATGGCCTAAACTGCTGTCTTCTTTATTTATGATGAAAATTCCAGGTTTTCCATCGCACGAGGATGTCACTAATGCATAAATTGTTTTAAAGTGTGAATTCAAATCTTCAAGGGGCTATATAGTGCATGACGCCAGGTGCGATTATGTCTGTCTAGCTCAAAAGACAAGTACATCTTTGTCATCAGAACTAGACATTCAGCAGAATATGATAATGTTCTTAATTTTATCTTCTCTTATGAGCCGAAGCTACATAACTACTTCCCATTTTATATTCTCTTATGTCTCCCCCAAACTCTACGCACAAATAGTAGACAAGAGAACGTACTAAAGCCATTACATGGGCAAGCACCTGATACTTTCTTCCCTTTTATTTTCATTGTACAAAATAAATACTTCACTAAAGGCCTATGCAGTTAAAGTTGCTCATTGCACGGTGTCCATATGGGAAGGCCATTCTACTCTAACTAGAGAAAGTATGCACCATTTTTGTTTCTCTACACAGAAGCCTCATTTAGGGTCAGTAAAGCCACTCTAGCTACAAAGCAAGAAGGCCTGTGAAGGGGATTCAATACCAGCTACACTGATCAGAGGAGGCACACAAGCTTATTAATGCAGTTATCGAAACATGTAATTAGTGCCATAACCCAAAATAAAGACTTCATATTATTTGTCCTTTTGGAAATATCTGTAAAAGCAGAGTTTACTTCAAAACCCACACATATTTATGGGAGGAGCAAACAATGTGCAAAACTGTGGGATGTTCAAATTATATATGTATCCCGTGACACATGGCAGTTTAATAGCCCTTAAATAATGCTTTTATTATCTCAGTTATTTAATCAAAACCTATTATTGCTCCCCACTGTCCCATGCTATACCACTTTTTTAAATAATTTTTTTTCACTTTTCAATTACAGTTGACATACATTAGTTTCAGGTGTACAATATAGTGATTAGACATTTATATAACTTACAAAATGGTCACCCTGATAAATCTAGTACCCAACTGACACCATACATAGTTATTACAATATTATTGACTATATTCCCCAGGCTATAGCCTACATCCCCATGACTATTTTGTGGCTTCCAATCTGTACCTCTGAACCCCTTCCCCTTTTTCACCCACCCTCCCAACTACCCTCCTCGCTGGCAACCATCAAAATGTTCTCTGTATCTATGAATTTGTTTCTGTTTTATTTGTTTGTTTGTTCTGTTCTTTAGATTCCACATATAAGTGAAATCACATGACATTTGTTTTTCTCTGTCTGACTTACTCCACTCAGCACAATACCTTCTAGGTCCATCCATGTTGCTGCAGATGGCAAGATTGTGTTCATTTTCAGCCATAAACCCTGGAAGATGCATAAGGGTTGTTTTCTTATCCATTCAGCCCTATCTTTTGATTGGAGCATTTAATACATGTACATTGAAAGTAACTGATGATAGATATGTAGTTACTGCTATTTTATTATTCATATTTTGATGTTTTTATTTCCTCCCTCTTTTTAAAAAAGTCCTAACATTTCTTATAATATTGGTTTGGTGTTGATGAACTCTTTTATTGTCTTCTTGTCTGGGAAGCTCTTTATCTGTCCTTCTATTCTAAATAATAGCTTTGATGAGTAATCTTGGTTATAGGTCCCCCTTTATCATCACTTTGAATAATTCATGCCACTCTTTTCTGGCCTACAAAGTTTCTATTGAGAAATCAGCTGACAGTCTTATAGGAGCGCCCTTGTAGGTAACTAACTGCTTTTCTCTTGCCACTTTTAAGATTCTCTCTTTGTCTTTAACCTTTAGCATTTTAATTACAATGTGCCCTCCTGTTGTAGTTGAACCTTGGTTGCTGTTTACACATCAATGGGAGGAAGTGACCCTCCTGCTGATTGGTTGTGAAGACTGGCTATGACTACAGTGGAGGAGTTGTCGTGCAGGGGCTGACCCTATGGAGCAGGATTCACTTTGCAGGGCTCTGGTGCCTGCCCAGTCTGCCCTTTGGGTGTGTCGTCCAGAGGCAGCTGGGTAGTGCTGAAGCTCAGTCTAAAGCCTCCACTGGGTGTGCCAGCCCTGGGGCCTCCTGGGTGGGGCCCTGTCACAGGCCAAGTTCAGCTGCAGCCTGTGCCCTGCCTGGGGCCACCTGGCATGAGCCACAAAGCAATCCACAGATGACCACTGCGAGTGCTGGGCTTGGAGGTGCCTTGAGAGGCCAAGCCATGAACCAAGGTGGGGTGCTGCTAGTGCAGGACTTAAGGCAGTTCAGCAAAAGGTATAGGGCACACTGAGGCCAGATGCTGCTTGTTTAGGATTTGTGAAACTTTGAGAAATTTTAGGAGAGTCCAGAGCCAAGACAGGCCGTTTGTATGGAAAAGCCACTGGAAGTGGCTTGGGTGAATCCACAAGTTGGGGGGGGGCAGCAGGGTCTCAGGGAATCACCAGGGCAGGGCAAACAAACAGGGTTAGCTAGGTTGATGGAGAATCAGATATGGCAGCCACCCAGGTCTGCACAATGGGGAGGGGCAGGGCTCAACAAAGAAATAATTGAGTCTATCAGCACTCTATCTGGGAGAAAGCTGCCCTTCCAGTGCTCTCCCTGCAGCCAGACAATTCAGTTCTTCCTCATATGTCCCTGGCACCTTTTGAGCTGCTACCCAGAGCTGGAGCTCAGAGCAAGTGAGTCTGTCAGCAAGTAAGTCTGTGCACGGGCCCTTTAAGAGGAGTGCCTGGTACTCCAGCCGCCCTCTGTCTCACTCAGCCACAATCTCCACTGGTTTTCACAACCAGAAGTTATGGGGACTTTTCTTCCCAGCACTGGAACCCTGTACTGGGTAGCCTGATGTGGGGCTAGTACTCCTCACTCCTGTGGGGGGATGGGGAGGAGACCTCCATAGCTGAGATATCCCTTCTGCTTTTTAACTGCCACACATGGGTGTGGGACAGCTCATGCCTCATCTTTGCCCATGCTACCAGTGTCCAGGTGGCTTCTTCTGTATATCCCTAGTTGTAGGACTTCTATTCAGCTCGACTTCAGGCTCTTCTCAATTACGGCTGTTCTGTAGTTTAGTTGTAATTTTGATGTGGTCATGAGAGGAGGTAAGCACAACATTTACCTACCCTACCATCTTGACTGGAAATCCCGTACTATACCAACTTTTGAGTAAAGAAGTGTATCACAATTCGGTCCACTTTACTCATTCAAACTACTTCTCTATATTCTTAGCACAAAAACCCTGCTCTACTCAAGCCAGTATTCCTTAATGTTTCACAAACTTGTCTTTCTTCTGCAATCCCCACTCTCTAGGCTCCTCACTCTAAATCCTAGGGCACCTCAAGGCCCACCTCCATTTCCTTTTCTTCCAGGAAGCCTTCTCCAGCCATTCCTACTTTCAGGGATGGCTCCCTTCCCTGAAGACCCACAGCAAGAGTAGGTCTACCCCTTGACCTAGCACTGAACTAATGAACAATGCAGGCACATGTAATTGTTTCAGCTGAGCTAGTCTATGCTCCTCAATTAGATAACTTCCTAGAAGGCAAACAGTCACTGTGCCTTCCACAAGGCAGTTCTTATGGAAAATAATAAACTACCTCACCAAACTTCTTACTGACAAAGAAATGTATCCTTGAGTTCAGTCATTTTCAAAACTAGACGAGTGGCTCAGTTGGTTAAGAGCTTGCTTAAGAGTGGAAGCTCTGAGCAACAGGGTCGCTGGTTCGATTCCCACATGGGCCAGTGAGCTGAGCCCGAGCTGAGCTGCCAACAGGTGGCAGGATGGCTCAGCTGATGAGGGCACGTGCTCCTAACAACAAGGTTGCCTGTTCGACTGGTGGGCTATGCCCGCCCACAACTAAGACTGAATTCAGCACCTTGAGCTCAGCTGCCGCCCAGATGGCTCAGTGGATAGAGTGTGCACTCTTAACAATGAGGCTGCTGGTTCAACTCCCGCATGGGATGGTGGCTATGCCCACCCACCCACAACTAAGATTAAACACAGTACCTTGAGCCGAGCAGCCATGAGCTGCTGACAGGTGGCCAGATGGTGACTGTACTTGGAGCTGAGCTAGCTGCACCCTCCACAACTAAGATTGAAGGACAACAACTTAGCTGTTCCCCTTCCCCAATTCCCCAACACTATTCCTCTCCCCGCATTCCCCAACACTGTTCCCCTCCCCCAATTCCCCAATTTAAAAAAGCAAAACACAACTTAAGTTTGTACCAGAATCACCTGAAGAGTTTGGTTGTAACAGATGCCTGGGCCCTACCCCTAGAGTTTCTGAGTCAATAGGTCTGGGGTGGGGCTCAAGAATTTGCATGTCTAACAAGTCCCCAGATGATGCAGATGGTGCTGGTCCTGTGACCACACACTGAGAACAACTTGTATGGTTCACTTGAGCAGCCGAAGATAATTGCCAAAAAGGAATACAGCATTAAATCCTGGGAAAGACACTAAAGGCTAAAGAACTGGCTTCTTGGCTTGTTCTGTTACTAGCCACTATCTGGCTGTGGTAAGTTCGTGTTTTTAGTTTACTCTCTCATCTGTGAAGTTGGGATAGTAAATACTGTTTACCCCATTCCTTGAGACTGTTATGAGGATCAAATGTGATCAGATGAAAACAATGAGGATCAAATACATGTGAAAGCAAATTGCAGAGTAAGTTACTTTACAAATACGCCTGGCACATAACAAGCATTCAGTAAATATTTGGTACATTTAATTATGATTTGGCCCAAGATTTCAACTGTAAATCAGGTTTCTTGAGGAATGGACTGATACTGTTCTTCAGTACAATTTCAGTAATTGGAGAGTTTTTATGAGAATTATTCTCATAATTATATACATAATAACCATATTTAATAAATATAATTCTCATATTATAAGTACCACCAATTTTATCTTAAGAGAAAAAAATAAATTTATTTATGATTACCATGCTCATTTCACTCAAACTACCTGAAATTCACCATATTTTCTGCATCAGAGGGTGCCAAAAAATGTATACACATTTTAAGAAACAAAAAAACTGTATTAAAATTGTAATACTCAATATATACCGATAACAAAAGATGAATACAAGTCGCATTTGACTTCTGCAATTAAGAAAGGTGCTCAAAGTGGTTACCATCAGTGTAATTTTAATACAGTTTCTTTTTCCTTTCTTAAACTCTTTCACAGCATTAGTTAACTGATTTCAAGTTTTGTTTTCAAAATGTGTCAGATCCACAAAAAACAATACTCATTCCTGGCAACAACTCTTTTGGAGTTTTTAAATTCAAAACTAATTTTAAGGATCTTAATGAAATAATAGTATAATTTGAAATAGTTATAAAGAAAATATTTTTCAAACAACTGTTTTAAAATAACAGAAATGTTACATACAATAAAACATTTTTTTTTGAGCTTGTGGGGTAAACTCGAACTCCACAGTCAACTGAGAGAACTATTCATTCGACTATATTCTACTGTCACATCAAAAGGGTTAAAATGTGCATACATTTTTTTTGGCACCCTCTGTCTATGTATGTATGTATTTCCAAAAAAAGAGAACAGAACCTTAGAATCTTTTACTGAACAGCAAGAGATGGCCACTAGCCCAAAAAGACTACCAATCTTTTGTTCAGAAGGAAATCATCTGGCAATGAAAGTGATTATTTTAAAAATAAACAAGTCTGAGAAATCCTATAAAAAAAAGTTAATCTTACCTTGCTCTAGATTTATTGTTCTTAACTATTTTACTGCCATGTCTTATTTTATTTGAATGGTTAATCATCAGTCAAATTTTAAGATTCCCCTGTGGTCTCACAACCTGCAAGTTAGGAAAATGAAATGTCTCCTTTACAACTGAGTTAAGATCCATGACCTTCTTAAGTATGTCTAATAAAAAGAGGGCATGGGTCATTAATGACAAATGGGCTGTGTGATGGATGGCTATAACCAGAGAAAGGACACAATAAAGCAAAAAGAAAACATTCTAAAACATCCTGGAAATAAAAAGAAAGGATATAAAATCTATAGGCATCTTGCTGACATTAGTAATAAATCCATGCTATTATTCAGTTTTTCTATACACAGTTGAAAAGAGGAAAAGTGGTCTTTGAATATATTTTTGGCTAATATATCTAGAATCATAAAAATTAATTGATTAAATAGCCTGCATCAGTTCTGCCTAAATATATTAATAAAAGTATATAAATATATCCACTTTGACCTCTGTTTTCTCTGTGACACACTTTAATGTCCTAATGAAGAGAAAAAGCATGTGGACTAACCTACGGTCGGTCCTCAGCGGTAGAGAACCAGGCTTTGCTCACGTGACCTTTGGCATGTGAAAAGGCTACATGTTCTTGCCAACAAACTCACAAAGCCTGCAGATCAAAATATGCTGAGATCCTTGGACAGAAGGAAGACAGAGAAGAGAGGGCAAGAGAAATGGAAAAGGAAACCAAACCAAGTAGTGGGATCATTACACACTATTACAGGCTCAACAGACAGGTCACTCCATAGAGGGAAAATCTGTAATGCACTAGAAACAATAGCTTTTACAGAAATTTTCCTTGCTATGAATGTAAATAATTTTAGGTAGTCTTCAATACGTATGTTTAAAATAGTATACAACTCTTTCCTTTCAGACTTTGAAATTTTTCACTCTTTCTCATCTATCTCACTTTATTTACACCTGTTTTTCAGTTCCTTTGGTTGATAGAAGAGTAGAAACATTTCTTGACAGGCTGGCAGAATACATGCTTTCTTTTTTTTATTATTATTTTACAGTAATTCCTGGAAAAGACCAAGAGTAAGAAGGAAAATTGGAATTTTGACCTAAAATTTTATCTTTTAAAAAATACACTTCTAAAAAATTACCAAGTTACCCAGTTCTCCAAACTGTAAAAAGGAAACTTGATGGCTGTATGCAAGCTTTGTTTTGTTCAGAGGGTCTAGTGAAATATGCATTGTGGTATCGGTGCTCAATAAATAAAATTTAAGTTTTAAATTTTGAATTGCAAAACAAGACCAAGGAATTGGCATGAAGGAAGCTCCTCTTTAACCCAATGTTTGTTTCTCAGATACACACAGAAGAAAGGCCTAAGTTCATTTTTACTTCACCTCATTGCAGACATTTTAGGACCGTCCCAACTAAAGATGGTACCTTACTTAAGTTGCAAACAATCCAAGATATGCATAATTGTTTCAGAGGTGCCCATCATGTTTTTTCACATAGATAAGTTCCTCAGTGGCATACACAGTGACTTTTTTCATTTATTCATGCAACAAATATTTACTAGAAACCTAATGTGTATTGAGTGCTATGTGCTTGGGATGTAAAATCTCTGGACTTGTAAGCTTAAATTTCTCTTGGGGAGAGACCAATTAAATAACCAAATTATGTAGTATTTAATAGGTGGTAAGTACTAGGGAAAATAAAAATCTATAGCAAGTTGAGAAGAGATACAAAATGGCAGAATAGTTAAACATGGTGCCTGCATCTTTGCATGAACACATTAAAATTACATCTAAATTATAGAACAGTCAACCTGGAGAACCATTTGAAGTCTAGCCGAACAGAAGTCCTATAACTAAGGATATAAAAATGAAGCTATGTCGAGACTGGTAGGAAGTGTGGAGATGCAAAATAGGCCCGAGAGCTTCCTGTGGTGATTGAATCAAGAGAGATATCTCAGCTGTGGAGGTTCCCCCCAGAGGAGCAAGGAACCCCAGCCCCTCAAACCAAGATCCCCAGCCCAGAGTACTGATGTCAGGAAGAGGAGCCTCCAAAACATCTGGCGGTGAAAAGCAGTGGAGATACTGACTGTTTGGGTGGGATGGACAACTGTAAAAACCCAGATGTTCTCTTAAATGGCCCGTGCACAAACTCACTCACTTGCAGGCACTCACCTTGGGCTCCGTTACAGGGACAGAGACTTGGGGGGGTTGTGCTCAGAGACATGTGTGGGGCAGACTGAGGTGTGTGGTTCCTGGGTGAGAGCTGGAGGACAGTCAGCATTCTCCCAGTGAGGGGTCCTACTCCCGTGCAGCCAGCAGTCAGGCACCATCTTTCCTATTTTGAGCCCACCCCCACAGGCCAAATCTGAATCTGATTGACCTGGTGAACTCCACCTCTCCACCCTGCTGACTCAGGTGGGACTCCACCCTACCCAACTCACACACTCCAGAGGCACTTTCTCATAGAGCAGCCAACCCCTTCCGCATTGCACTGTTTCTTGGAAAACTATTGGAGTCCATGGGCTCCAGGAAGGTGGCAACTGGCCTCAGTGTGCTCTGACATTTTTTCTGAATCGCTCCAACTCACCACTGGCATGAAACCAAAGTCTACACTAAACTAGCAATCACAACTCTTCCCATTCTAGTGACTCCCTGAGACCCTGTCTAACTCAACTCTCATACTGCATGAGACTTTAGCAGTGGCTGAAACTTAAGGGAGCTGGCAGGTGGCAGCAGACTTCTGGATGTCCTGGCTTTTTGCAGAGTTACTCCAGGTCTGGTACTGGTGGCAGCAGTCCTTGGTTTGCAGCGTGACCTCTCCCACACACCTCCAGTAATCCCACTTCAGAGTATTTATCCAAAGAAACCCAAAATGCTACTTCGAGGGGATTGTGTGTATCCATATGTTCATTGCAGTACTGTTTACAATGGCCAAGATGTGGAGGCACTCTTGGTGTCCATCAATGGAAGAATGGATAAAGAGGAGTACATATATGGCACATATATACAATGGAATATTGCTTGGCCATGGAAGGGAATTGGTTCTTGCCATCTGTAGCAACATGGATGGATCTGGAGGGTGTTATGCTGAGTGAAGTATATCAGACAGAAAAAGACAGATGCAGTGTGGTTTCGCTTATATGTGGAATCTAAAAAGAAAATTAACAAACAAAACAAAAGCAAACCCATAGATACAGAGAGTATTTTGATGTTTTCCAGATGGGAGGGGGGTTGGAAATGTTAGGGAAAGAAGGGGAAGGGATTAAGAAGTAAAAATTGGTTGTTATACTGTAGTCATTGGGCTCTGGGGTATAGCCTAAGGAATACAGTCAATAATATTGTAACAACTATGTATGATGTCAGATGGTACTAGATTTGTTGGTGTGATAAATGGGAGGGGGTTGAGGAGCATGGTGAAAAAGGTGAAGGGATTAAAAAGTATAAATTGGTAGTTACAAAACAGTCATGGGGATGTAATGTAAAGCATAGGTAATACAGTCACTGATATGGTAATAACTATGTAAAGTGCTAGGTGGGTACTGGACTAGTCAGGGGGATGACTTCTTAAATTATATTAATGTCTAACCACTATGCTATACACCTAAAATTAATATAAAATAATATTGAATGTTGTCTGTAATTGAAAAATTTAAAAGGTGGGAGGAAGGTGAAGGGAATAAGAGGTTCAAATTTCCAGGTATAAAATAAGTCATGGGGATGTAAAGTACAGCATGGGGAATACAGTCAATAACATTGTGGTAGCATAGTATGATGTCAGATGGTTGCTGGGCTTATGGTGACCACTTCTTTAGGTATATAAATGTTGAATAACTACGGTGTACACCTGAAATTAATATAATAGTGTATGTTAGCTATATATTTAATAAAATCTTTTTTAAAAAGACAACATAATGGGACAAAATATTTATAAACTATGAGTTTTAAAAAAGTATATAAGTACATAAAACTTACGATTTTATATACTTTATTCAAAGTATATAGGGAACTCCTACAACTTAACAGCAAAATAAGAAATAACCCAATTAAAAATGGACAAAAACCTGAACAGACATTTCTCCAAAGAAGACATACAAATGGTCAACGCATATATGAAAAGGCATCACTAATCATCAGGGAAATGCATATCAAAACCACAATGAGATATCATTTGACGTCTTTTTGGATGGCTATTATCAAAAAGACAAGCAATAACAAATGCTGATGAAGATGTGGAGAAAAGGGAACCCATGTATAGTGTTGGTGAGACTGCACACTGGTACAGTCACTATGGAAAACAGAATGGAGATTCCTCAAGGAAGTAAAAGCAGAACTGCTATATAATCCAGCAATTCCACTTCTGAGTATACAAAAAGAAAACAAAACCATTATCTTGAAGAGATAATGCACTCCTGTGTTCGTTGCAGCTTTATTCACAATAGCCAAAGTATAGAAACAATCTAAGTGTCTATCAACAGATGACTAGATCAAGAAAATGTGGTATATGCATACAATAACATATTTTTCAGCTTTAAAACAAAGAAAAAGAAAATCTACAGCAATTTAAGGGGAATCAGAAGTAAGGGGTAGCAAGTTGCAATTTAAAAAGGTGATGATCAGGTTAGCCTCATTAAAAGAGAGTATTTGGATAAACACATAATAGAGATGAGGAAATTGACATGTAAGCCCAGGGAAAGAAGGTTTGGGGCCTAAGACAGCCAATGCAAAAGCCTGAAGTGGGGGCAATGCCTGGAGAATCTTGCTTTTACTCTGAGAGGAATGGATTGCTATTGGAGGTGACATGATCTGACTTTTAAGAGGATCCTTACATTTGCTATGTTGAAAATAAAATGTAGCAGGAAAGGGTAGAACCAGAACAGGAGGAGGCTCTTAGAGTAATCCAGACGGTGGCTTGATCTCAGGTGGAACTGGTGGTTGTGGTGAGAAGTGGTTGGATTCTGAATATATTCAGAAGGTAGAATGAATAGGATTTCCTGACAAATTAGATGTGGTGTATAGAAGAAAGAAAGGACTCCAGAGTAACTTCAAAAAGCTGGTATAAGTAACTAGAGGGGTCAACTGAGATGACGCAAGTCTGGTGTGGGGAGGAGAGCAGGAGGTCAGTTTGGGATGTATCGGGTATGAAACACTGTTTTACAAATCTATCTAATGCCTAGGACACAAGAAATAGGATTGCTCCACCATCTAAAACACTAACATGTAAATCCATGACAGCAAGAAGCTCACTGACCTTATTCTAGTGCCAAATGGCAGGAAGGTAAAAACTACTGGCTGAATGAATGTGGTAGGCTGAATAATGCACACACACACCCCCCCCCCCCCCCCCCCCCCCCGTCCCTCGCAAAAGATGTCCCTGGCCTAGTCTCGGAAGCCTGTGACTATTTTGCCTTATGTGGCAAAAGGGATTTTTCAGATGTGATTGAATTAAGGGTCTTGAGATGGGAGATTATCCTGGATTATCCGGGAGGACCCAATGCAGTCACAAGGGTCCTTATAAAAAGAAGGCAGGAGTGCCACAGTCGGAGAGAGTGAGATTTTTGAAGATGCTACGCCTCTAGCTTTGAAGGTGAAAGGGCCATAACCCAAGCAATGTAGGCAGCCTCCAGACGTTGGAAAAGGCAAGAAAAACGGTCCTCCCCTAGAACCTCCAGGACTGCAGCCCTGATGGTGCCTTGATTTTAGGGCTTCTGGCCTCTAAAGCTGTAAAATAATACATTTGTGTTGTTTTAAACCACCAAGTTTGTGATCATTTTTTATAGCAGCCACAGGAAACTAATACCATGAACAAACAAATCCAAAAGTACATAGGGACTGAGGCATTTTATTTCCTGCTGTTTCCCTGGCACTCAGCAGTCCCTACAGGACAGCATGCCCTTAGTGGGTTAACTTGAATGTGATAACATTGTTATGCACACTCACACCTCTATACCTTTGAATATGCTGGTCCTTCTGCCTAGAATGCCCTCTCACTCCCTTTCAGTCTGACAAACGTCTCATTTTCCAAAACCCAGAAAAAACCCACTATCTCTGCGATGAATTCAACATCTTCCCTCGGCAGAGTTGGCCAGGGCCACTCCTGTTCTGTAATGGCCCTTCGTAGCATTCTGCAGCTCTATCACCCAACCATGCTGCACCGTAAGGATGTGCCTATTGGTTCATCTCTCCACCAACTGAGAACCACAAGCTCCGACTCATGATCGTCGAGGTGTCTCCTAGTGAACTAAAAAGGGAGAATGCACGTCTGGCATGTACATGTTTGTTAAAGGATTAGATAAGGAAACAGTGCTAACATTTGCCACTGTTTTCCACTTTTTCAAGCACCCTGACTTATTATCTCATTTTATCTCAATAATAATCCTCAGAAGACAGGGCAGCATTGTTTCCATCAATGGGGAAAATGCTTCACCGACTGAGTGAGCTCCAGCCAAAGGCTCTGACTCTCCGCCCAGTGCTCTTTCCACCAGCTTGTGCCACTTCCACTGTCACAGGTTCTGCCTGGGCTGCCAACATCAGCACCCTCTTCGTTACATACATACTGTGTTGGAGAAATTCAGGCCTCGTGTGGTGCTGTGGCAAAGGTTGCAGCAACTCCTCAACATTGACTCCTCAAAAGTGACTGCTGCCGGGGACCGAGAGACCCATCCGGAGCTGCAAAGGAGAGGCTGGTGCAAGGCACACTCTCTGGCTGCGTCCTTAGCAAGGCTGGCGCAGCACCTCAGCATATGAAGGAGGTTTCCAGCACCCGCAGGTGGTTTCCATACATTAGGTACTGAACAGCTTGAGTCCGATGCATTGGTTGCTAACAATCTGCAGCTGACGCACGGGAAGTTCCCTGCCCAAGGCTGTCTCCTCCCCTTCCCTGCCCCCGCATAAGCAAGACTATATAAGTAAAGCAGGCTGCTAGACTGGGTCACTGTTCTCCCATCAGGAGACAGCTGTCCACCTAGCCCCCGCTTTCAAGTATTTCTTTGTCTGTCTTTTCTTAATCCTCCGTCGCCCCCACTCCAGCCCATTCGACTAGCTGCGCTGGATGCAGCAGACTACTGTCCTTAGTTTTGCTCATGACTCATAATTCCTGTCAAGAGAACAGTGTACATGAGTAGCATTAAATTCACAGGATTAAAAAAAATGCATAACCCAAATCTGGGCAAAGTAATATTGCCAAACATAAGTTATAAAAGACATGTTCAGGGCCATGCTAACCAAACCAAGAGGCAGAGGCAAAGGGAACTTAGCTTCAGGGAGTTGAGCTGTTTGATGTACCTGGTACTTCTTACACTAAACTGGCAATTTCAGAGTTAGCTGCTGGCTGCAAATTTTGGCAGAGGGTGTGCAAGGAAGGGAAGAAGACAGGCAAGAGGAGGCGATGCTAGGAAAGATCTTCAGAATTCTAGTGGACAGACCTGGTCTCTATGGTTGATTTTGTTTGAAACACTGTTTTGCATGTGTTGTCTTTACAGAATGTTTACTGTCTCAGCCACTAATCTCTGTCTTATGCCTATCAAGCTTTGAAAAATAAATAAAAAATATACTCTTCCCATACAATCCAACAATTGCGGTCCTTGGTATTTACCCAAAGGAGTTGAAAACTTATGTCCACACAAAAACCTACACACAGATGTTTATAGCAGCTTTATTCATAACTGCCAAAACTTGGAAAGCAACCAAGATGTCCTTCAGTAGGTGAATGGATAAACTGTGGTACAGCCAGACAATGGAATATTATCAGTGCTAAAAAGAAATTAGCCACAACAAGACATGAAGGAACCTTAAATGCACATTACTAAGTAAAAGAAGCCAATCTGAGGGCCGGCCGAGCAGTGCATTGGTTAGGAGTTGGCTTGGGACACCAGCTCTGAGCAGCAGGACCCCAGTTCGGATCCCACATAAGAGGGCCAGTGACGCTGCGCCCTCTATACGCTAAGATGATGAACAACAGCTCAACCTGGAGTTGGGCTGCTGTGAGTCGCTGGCGACGGCGTAGGCTGCAGTGGGGCTGGCCGCAAGCGGATATGAGCTTTCGTGAGCTATGGTAAGCCTCCGTGAGTGGCCGTCCAATGGCTGGAGAGCAGCTGCCTCACCCGGGAAGAGCACAACAATAATATCAACATGGGCCAGTGAAGTGACGTCCTCCACAACTAGACTGAAGAACAAAAGGACAGCAACTTGTCTGTTCCCCTTCACCGATTCCCCAACGCTGTTCCCTCCCCCAATTCCCAAATAAAATCTTAAAAAAAAAAAGAAGCCAATCTGAAAAGGCTACACGCTGTATAATTCCAACTATATGACATTCTGGAAAAGGCAAAACTATGGTGACAGTAAAAAGATCAATGGTTGCAAGGCTACAGAGGATGAATAACAGAGCACAGGGAACTTTCAGGGCACTGAAAATATTCTGTCTATTATTATGATGATGGATATAGTATGTCATTATACATTAGTCCAAAACCATGGAACGTATAGCACCTAGAGTGAACCCTAGGTAAACTATGAACTTTGGGTGATTATGATGTGTCAATATAGGTCCATCTTTGGTTTAAAAAGAAAACAATGTACCATTCTGGTGAGTGGTGTTGGTAAATGAGGGAGGCTTTGCATGTGTGGGTGCTGTGGGCAAGGGGCAATCTCTGTACCTACCTCTCAATTTTGTTGTGAACCTAAAACTGCTTTATAAAAACAAATTCTCAAAAGAAAAAGAATAAGGTATAAAAAAAAGGTAATGGCATTGATTCTCAAATGTGGATTACTTAAAATACAACTAATGGCAATTACTGGCTGTTTCTACTGAATCTTCAAAGATAACATTAGAATCCTTTAAGTTATGCCAAATGATATGTTGCTGCTTCTTGTTCAAAGAATTGATATAACAAGACTATCAAATTTCCACCAAATAGAAAGCATAAGACATATTTTTGCACCAATACTAAGTAGCTAGAAAAATGGAAGACTCTCAGTTGTCAAAAAGAGTAAGTGTATTAAAAATTTGTTGCCATACTTCAAATATTTAATAAGCACAATGAAGGAGATATAAAAGTGTTTTCTCAGAGTGCAATAACGACATAAAAAAAAGAAAAAACTAGAATCATTTTTGTGTTTAGGTCCAGGAATAAAATAGTAATATTAATAGTAATATTACCATAATTTTAACCAAATATTTCCTGAGGTACCCACAAGCAGGCCCACTCCCACATGGAGCAAGGGTACAAACGGAAGTTCCTTTTTCCTCCTCCCCATCTCAGTCCTGCACCATAAGGGGTCTTAAACTCCAGTGTATAGAATTCCAGCCTGAAGGTCCAAGCTTTGTCTTCCAAACCCACCCCCAGCACCCCCACACACATAAGCTATCTCCTAGCTACTGTTCAGCCGTATGAGTGTGCACATCTGTAGCAAACAGCCCTCAAAGACCCATACAGTTCTTGAGTACAGGCTCTAGCTCTTTGGACAGGGAATCCTTGGGTCTCTGGCACCTGGAGCAAGGTCCAAAACCTTGCTACCCAAAGTGTGGCCTGGGGACCAGCAGCATTATCATCACCTGGGAGATTATTAGAAATACAGAATCTCAGGTCCCACCCAGGTGATTCAGGTGTACGGTAAAGTTTGAGACGCAAAGTAGACATCCACTTGGCCTTTAGATCCCTCATCCCTTGCAGAATAGCCAGATTCAAGGAGGAGCAGAGCATAGCCCACTAGCATGGGCCCAGGGCAGGAGTGCTGGTGGCCTGAGACTAAGAGCCATATGCCCATGGAGGATTTTCTTGGGATATATATGAGTAATCGATACATGCCATTTCTTAGGCCTTAGAAATATAATAGACTGCTCAGAAATGGGATAAGTGGTAAGTCCAATGTTATTTATTATTTGGGAGGCAGTGGATGGATAGTTATATGTTGCTACCTGAACCTTGACCTGCTGTTCTAATTCACATTCAACTGCGAAGTTTCCATTGCATTGGCATCTGAGCAACCTTAGTCGTATTTACCGTATTTGCCGGCGTATAAGACGACTGGGCGTATAAGACGACCCCCTAACATTTCCACTCAAAATACAGAGTTTGTTATATACTCGCCGTATAAGACTACCCCCTCTTCCGCACACCTTCCACACACCAAATAAAAGGTAAAACAATATCAGATTTGATTTCAACATTTATATTTATATTCAAATGCTTATGACATGCAGGAAAACTGTCACAAGGCTGTATGTAATCAAACATATACATAAATCGCGATTCGCGATTTTGCGCTATCATACTGGGTGTATGGTCGGCTGTGTGCGATTTTGCGAGTGTGGTAAAATCGCATAACAGCAAAATCGCATAACAGCCGAGCATACACCCAGCAGCGCTGCTGATGCCTGAACGGTATGTGGAATGAAGTGGGCGGGCATCGGGAGGCCACTATGGCACGGGGCAAGCACTATGGGCAGTCTATCTGAAGTGTACCTGGCGTATAAGACGACCCCCCACTTGGAGGCATATTTTTCAGGGCCAAAAAATCGTCTTATACGCCGGCAAATACAGTATTGACTGTCTAGTCTGTGTGTCAGAGACACTATAATTCTCTTCTAAACTGGACTACCCAGGGAACTAGACAGTCAATTTAGTTATAATTATATAAAATGCTTTTTATTGAAAATTCTTCTAAAATTTATAAGTCCACTTTAATGAACAAATACAAAGTGTGATCAATAAATACTGTGAATACAAAATGTTTAAATACAAAAAAACACATTACAGTAAAAGACACATTGCCATTATTCCCCCTCCAAATACTCCCTCTCACTTTGAACACATTCATCCCATCATTCTTCCCACTTTCTAAAGCAGTTCTGGAAGCCCTCTTTTGTGAGTGTCTTTAGTTGTGCTGTCATGGCTGCTTGGATGTCCTGAATCATTTTGACTTTGGGGAAGAGCCAGAAGTCACATGGTGCCAGATCCGGTGAATATGGTGAATGAGGACACACCATATGTTTTTATTTGACAGAAACTGCCATATACCAGAAGTGTTGTCATGATAGAGGATGATTTACGGCACACTTTAAAACACACCTTCTCTCAACTGTAGCTCACACCCAACTGACTGCACCGAACAAGTTGAAACTTGTCACACACAGTTACTAAGGTTCGATGCGCTGCTTCCCATATTAAAGATCCCTGTCTTTCTGTTGGATGGCACTTGGCAGCAGCAGTCACCATATTTTGTGATCACAATGGAAAGACTCCGTGTTACACATTGTTTCTGGTATACGACAATTTCTATCAAATGAAAATATTACAGTGTGTCCTCATCTACCTTATTCATCGGATCTGGCACCATGTGATTTCTGGCTCTTCCCCAAAGTCAAAATGACCATGAAAGGTAAACGTTTTAAATCATTTCATGACATCGAGGCAGCCATGACAGCACAACTAAAGACACTCACGAAAGAGGACTTCCAGAACTACTTTAGAAAGTGGCAAAAACAATGGGATGAATGTGTTCGAAGCAAGGGGGAGTATTTTCAGGGGAGTTAATGGCAATGTTTCCTTTACTGTAATAATTTTTTTTATTTAAACATTCACCATATCTTTTGATCACACCTCATAGGTATCCTAGCTTTCCTCTAAGAGACAAGATCTTACAGAGCCTCTAAGTCATTATTTTGCATACCTACAATCAGTAATTGGATCTTCAGATAAATACTGCAAAAGTCCAAGCAGTTAGGCTGATCCTAAGGCAAATAACCTACCGTATTTGCCGGCGTATAAGACGATTTTTTGGCCCTGAAAAATATGCCTCCAAGTGGGGGGTCGTCTTATACGCCAGGTACACTTCAGATAGACTGCCCATAGTGCTTGCCCCGTGCCATAGTGGCCTCCCGATGCCCGCCCACTTCATTCCACATACCATTCAGGCATCAGCAGCGCTGCTGGGTGTATGCTCGGCTGTGTGCGATTTTGCGAGTGTGGTAAATTCGGGTTACCGTATATTTCTTTACATATGCATTGAAGATTCGCGATTTTGCACTATCATGGTGCCTGTTAGAATGTTGAAGAGCTCGCACTTGCGCACTAGTGAGGTCCCAGGGAGATGCTGATGCAAGGGTGGACCAGACTGCTATAGTGACAGGGCGGGCAAACAGGGAGCAGGGACCAATCAAATCAGGCTTTGTATACAGCCAACAGCCAACCACAATACTGCACCATTGTACAGTACAGCATAGAAAATGTCGACCAGTCAAACCCCTATCATCCCTATCATGGCACCAGCCAAAAGAAAGAAGTATGATGCAAATTTTAAACTGAAAGTTATAAACTTTGCTAAGGAAAATAATAATTGTGCTGCTGCAAGACAATATGGAGTAACAGAAAAGATGGTTCGGGACTGGAAATCAAATGAGAAAGCATTAAAGAGTATGCCAAGGGGTAAGTGTGCATTAAGAAGAGGCACCCCACACTGGCCAGAACTCGAAAAACATGTAGCAGACATGGTGGCTCAACATCGCCAAAACGGTTATGTGGTGACACGAAATACAATATGCTTGTTTGCACTTCAGTGGGCCAAATCAAATCTGATATTGTTTCACCTTTTATTTGGTGTGTGGAAGGTGTGCGGAAGAGGGGGTAGTCTTATACAGCGAGTATATAACAAACTCTGTATTTTGAGTGGAAATGTTAGGGGGTCGTCTTATACGCCCAGTCATCTTATACGCCGGCAAATACGGTACCTGAACACTGGCTCTGCCCATAACTTCTCTGTGAGCTTGGGCAAGTCACATATCCTCTCTGGGCCTTCATTCTTATGACTGAAGTGAGATGATACACCAGCCATCTTTCCTGTATCTAAGTGTCAGTATTTCATGATAACATTAGAGTTGACCAATGAATCCTCCTTTCTCTGTAGGGAAAGAAGCCGAGAATATGACAGGACTGGCCTCTTAATATTAGTATCACTCTTCATCCTTGGGGCTCACATGGGGTTTAACAAAAGTGAGAACTTTATTGAGAGCCTACACCCAGAGATCCATTCCAAACTGGGGGAAATGCCTAAGAAAGGAAAGAAGCAAGGTGCAAGGCAGGAGTTCCATCCCAGGGTGGCCATGTCAGCGCACTGGCCATGAGCACAGCACTGGGCAAAGCTGTTCTGAGGAGACAAAGACATAAGATGGTCCTGTTACCAGTATTCCTCCATACTAGGTGTAACTAAGGTCCTGGTGGCAGAGATTTGTTACTGGCCTCTCTTCTTTTTGAACATTCTCTGTTTTTCTTTACAGTCCAATGTCCATTTCATCAGCATTTCTCTATATTTCTACATTTCTTAACCCAATATCTTTTAATATTAAGTCTCTCCCTACTTTCTGTTCTTCTGTTGACTCAGTTCCAAACACTTTAACATTTCTTCTAACAGTCTAATTTTCCAATTGTTAAAAAATAGTTGCCATAGTGTCATTCTGTAAAAGAAATCTGTTCTATAAAAGTCGATGTTAATCACTTGCCAACTTTATATACAAGTTGGAGCCGGTATTTATTAGGCTTTTTACCTATCTATTAAGCTCTGACCTAAGTATTTTTATCTTGATTAATCCTTACAACCACATTATAAGGTAAGTATTATAATGCCTATTTTACTAATGAAGAAACTGAGGCTCCTAGAAGTTAAAAAACTAATCTGAGGTTATACAAGTAGTAGCAATTAGTAGAGATGGGCTTGAATTCAGATCTATTGACATTTTAAAGTCTTTTTATCTCTATTCCTATCAACCATGCCTATAAAAGTCCATTTTAAAAACAAATCTATCCTTGAAATAATGGGACCATGTAAGTATCTCAAATTTATTCCTGGGTCCATTCATTCTGATGAATGAGCCTTCAAAAAACAAACAAACAAGAAGTTACGTTGAGGACAGTGAAGAGGTTGACAAATTCTCTCCCCCAAAATCAACTATAAAACCAAACAAAACTGTCAGACAACCGCAACCATTGCAGTGCTCTGGAAATGGACCAAAGACATACAACAATCTGAACATATATGCCTGGCAATTTACTGAACGTGGGGTAAGAATAGTAAGTCTATGGAAGTATGGTTGCCTGTCTCTGCTTCCATCCCATGCCCCCCACTCCCCACCTTGGCTGTGTCATTACAGTAAGTCATTCAACCAGGACAGAAAACACTGTGAAAATAAGCAGCTTCACTGCTCCTGCCAGAGCGGGCTCACTTGACTGGGGCATTCACAGTTCAAGTGGAAGCTCTGGAAAGTGGGCCGGCATATTAGCAGTTTGGATAGCCTGAGGGGGAAGCCTAACAGGCAAACATAGAACTAGTGGACTAATCAGACATTCAACAATTGAACCAGATATAGGAATCTACAAAAATCTCTTCACACATATACTGGGTTGATAAGATCTGTGCAAATGCATAGTAGAGACCAGAGGGGCCCAAGCCACCCACATACCTATCTATGGTCAATGGAGCCTGTGCACCCACACAGTAAACATGAGGAAATCCAGGAGACTGTCAAAGCAGGGAGAAGACTTGAAAACTGCATGAAGTTTGAATGTACCCTCTAGCCACAGGGAAGTCCATCAGCAGAGTGGAAGCCTTCGTGCATGCAGGTATTTGAGCACAACTTCTGATCAATCATTGGCTGACTACTAAGCTCTGCAGACACGAGAACAAAACCTAAGCAGATCAGCTAAAGAATTTTTTTTGATAAAAAGAAACTAAGTGGAGACATCAGCAGTCACACTTTGCAGAGGAGACAGTCCACAGATTTAGTACAAATAAGTTACTGAACAAATAAACAATAACAACTACAAATCCCTCAGGGGGGAAAGACAGGATGCACAGCTGTTACTACATATTGTAAATATCAATATTCAACAAAAGAATTATAATACAAGCAAAAAAAAAGTATCATTCATACATGGGTGGGGACTAGTGATAGAAAATGTCCCTAGGTGGGCTGTGCCCCCACTCCCCCAAGCCGCGACTGGGCTTGGAGCTGAGCTACACCCTCCACAAGTAAGACTGAAGGACAACAACTTGACTTGGACTTGATGGGTCCTGGAAAAACACAATGTTCCCCTTTCCCGATTCCCCAACACTGTATCCAGCCCCCCAACTCCCCAATAAAATCTTAAAACTTAAAATCTTAATAAAAAAATTAAAATCTTAAAAAAAAATGGTTCTAAAAATTGGACTTACCAGACAAAGATTTCAAAGCAGTTATTATAAATATGTTCAAAATCTAAAAAAAAACGTTTAAATCATTAAAGGAAAACATTATAACAATTAATCAACTAAAAAAGAACCTCAATAAAATGATAGAAATTATAAAAAAAGAATCAAATGAAAATTTTTGGAGTTGAAATGTTCAATATCTGAAATGAAAATTTCACTAGAGGTACTCAGCAAATTTGAGAAGGCAGAAGATAGAATCAGTAGACTTTAAAACAGATCAATAAAAATTATTCAATCAAAAGAAAAGAAAGAAGGATGAAGAACAATAAGCAGTCTCAGAAACCTGTGGGGCAACATTGAGCACACCAACACAAGCACAATGGGCGTCCCAAAGGAATAGGAGAGGAGGGGAAAAGAGGCAGGAAAAAAGATTTGAAGAAATAACAGCCAAAACTTCCCAATTTTGATGAAACATATTAATATACACATCTAAGAGTTTCAATGAACCATAAGTAAAATAAACATAAAGAGATCTACATCTAGGCACAGCATGATCATACTGTTGAAAATCAAAAGCAAAGAAAAGATCTTGAAAACAGCAAGAGAAAAATGACTCATCACCTACAGTGAAACAAAAATTCAAATAATTTATGACTTCTCATCAGAAACAATGTAGGCCTAAAGGCAGCAAATGACATAATCAAAGTACTGAAAGAAAAATATTTGTCAATGAAGACTATATCCCGCAAAGTATCCTGCAGAAAAGGGGCCAAAAAAAAAAAGAAAAACAATAACAAAAAAGATTTCCAGGTGAACAAAGATTTTATGAAACAAAATTATAGCACTAAATAGAGGATTTATAATATATATAAATGTAATCTAAATGATAATAGCACAAAGGAGTAGGAGGAAAAGGAGATATATTGAAGCCAAGTTTGTACATTTTTTAGAAGTGTTATTCTGAAGTACGATATATGATAAGATGCATGTGTCTTATGCATTAAGGAAATAATTCAAGAAAAGGGGGTGAAAACTTCAATGTAGGTATCTAAAAGCTGCGTACCACAAGAAAATCAGTAAAGGAAAATCAGTGAAACAAACAAGAAATGAAACAAACAGAAAATAAATTGCAAAATATCATATATAAACCCAACCAAATCAATAACATTAGAACTTATGGGATGCAACTAACGTGCAAAATTTATGGATGCAACTAAAACAGAAAAAACCTGGAGGATTTATACTACCTAATTTCAAAAGTTACTTAAGCTACAAACATTAAAACAAAATGGCATTGGCTTAAGGGTAGACAGATAGATCAATGGATCATAACTGAGAGTCCAGGAATAAATCCTTACATTTATAATAAATTTATTTTTAATAAAGTTGCCAAGGCACTTCAATAGTAAGAGGACAGTCTTTCAACAAAAGATGCTGGGACAACTGGATTCACACACACACACACACACACACACACACACACACAACTTAGACCATTACTTTACACTACTTGTATGCACAAAAACCAACTCAAAATTATTCATAAAGCTAAATGTAAAACAATAAATCTCTAAGAAGAAAACACAGGAATAAATCTTTGTGACCTTGGGTTAGGAAATGAATTCCTAGATATGACACCAAGAACACAAACAACAAAAGAAAAAAAAATACATCAAACTTTATCAAAATTAAAAACTTTTGTGTTTCAAAATATGCCATCAACAAAGTGAAAAGACAATCCACAAATGGGAGAAAATATGTGCAAATCATATATTTGATAAGGGACTTGTATCCAAGATATATATATTACACAAACACACACACACACACACACACACACACACACACACAAATCAGTAGTAAGAAGATAAATGACTGAATTGAAAAAAAAACTGCAAAATACTTACATAGACATTTCACCAAAGAAGACATATCAATGGCTAATAGGCATATGAGATGATGCTCAATATTATTATTAGTCATTAGGGAAATCGAACTAAAACTATATGAAGTACCTAGCAGGTACACATACCCACCAGAAAGGCCAAAATAAAAAAGACAGGCAAGGATGTCAACCAACTGGACTCCTCATACATTGCTGATGAGAAAGTAAAATGATATAGCCATTCTAGAAAAGAGTTTGGCAGTGTCTTAAAAAGTTAAACGTAAATATACCATACAACCCAGTCATTCCACTCCTAAGTATTTAATCAAAAGAAATGAAAACAGGTACAAAGCCTTACATGCTAATGTTCACAGCAGCATTATTCATAATTGCCCCAAATTGGGAAAAAAGTGTCCATCTGCTGCTGAATATATAATGTGGCATCTCCATACAATGGACCACTACTGATACATGCTACCACATGGAGAAGCCTCAAAAACATTTTGCTAAATAAAAGAGGCCGGCAAAAGATTCCAAATTGTATGACTCCATTAATATGAAGTGTACAGTAAAGGCAAATCTGTAGAGAAATAAAGCAGATCAGTGTGCTTGTCTTGGGCTGGAAGAAGAGGCCGACTGCAAATGGCCTCAAGGAAATTTTGGGGAGTCATGAAAATGTTCAAAACTAGATTGTAGTGACAGTTGTTGCATTATTTTCCTATGCTACACAACAAGTTACCACAAACTTAGAGGCTTCAAACAACATACATGTTAAGTTAGCTCACAGTTTCTCAAGGGTCAGAATTCCAGGCATTGCTGAGTTGCTTCTATCAAGGTGTTGGTCAGGGTGCTCTTTCATCTGGACCTGGAGTCCCCTTCCAAGCTCATTCAGTTTGTTGGCAGAACTCAGTTCCTTGAGGCTGAAGGACTTCTCCATAAGTAATCCACAACATGGATGGACACTTCTTGAAGGCCAGTGGGAGAATGTCTCTCTTATGACTATCCCTTTTTAAAGGCTTACGTCTGATTAAGTTAATCCGTCCAGGATAAGCTCTCTTTTCACTAACTCATAATTGACTGACTTGGGACCTTGGTTACATATGCAAAATTCCTTCACCTTTGCCACATAATGTAACCTAATCATGGGAGTGCCATCCTATCATATTCACAGGGCCCACCCACACTTTAAGGGAAGGTATTATTATACAGGGAATGTATGTATACCAGGGAAGAGAATCTTAGAGGCCATCTTAAAATCCACTTACGATGGTTGCACAATTTATAAATTTATTTTAAAAATCATTAAGTTGTATACTTACCATGAGTTAGTTTTATGATATGTAAATTATACCTCAATTCAGATATTAAAAAATGCCAGAAAAAAGTTGTCCATAATTCCATTTATGTGGGCTACACTTTTTTTCCATTAAATGAACTAAACCTAGTACTATGTTTTCCAGGAAATGATTCAACAGAAATAATTTTTTCTACATTTATCGACCATGTCCTTTATAATTTGTTAAACCAATTAATTCACAGTAACTACGTCACACAAACAGCAGTCAACTTTTCCACTAGTTGGGTTTTATTCTTCTTTCAGCTTTCTTAGTAATGAATGGAGGCTCACTTAAATTCAAAGACTTCAGATTTTCAAAGAGAGTAGGGTTACCTCCCCACCAGAGTTTCCACTCTCTGATTTCTCCACCAGGGAGTGGCTCCATTTTAAGCGTCCCTCAAACAAAGTACAAGCAACAATGTTTAGTCACATGAAGCCTCCATTTTGCCAGCTACAAACTTCCTGAAATTTCATTCACCTGGAGGTCAGGAACTGGGAGCTCTGGAGCTCTTTATGATGTCCCTGGGACGTCTTTGAAGTTTGACCACTCGTGGTGCTTCGTGTGTGCTGAACTGCTGCCTAAAACTAAATGTTTCCTAACTTCAGTCCATTCTGAGGCCCGTCAGCCTTTAAATAAGAGCTTGCTGTATAAAAAACACAGCAAGGCTGTGTAATTCTACTTCAGGTGCTCTCTCGACACCATGAAGCAGTACAGATTCCCTAAGGGGATGCCCAACAATGTCAATTAGATGGTTATCTTGTAGGTTTGTTGTTCTCAAGCCGAAACTTAACTGTTACCATGGAAATGAAACAAAAAGAGTTGTCCATCCTGGAAAATAAAAACTGCTTAGAATTCTTATTCAAGGGTTTTATACTAAAATCTGGAATAAACTCTTCTGCATAATTTGTTTTTTTATAAAAATAAAAATATTTTCTGGGATTATGCCAGAGTTATCTTATTATAAAACACATGTTATTATATAACAAATTCACCAAAGTATAAGCAAATTTTAAAAAGTAATAATTTATATATATTTTTAAATTAGGTTTATTTGTCTTCTGCAATCCTATTGACAAAAATGGCGAGAATATCAGGTCATTTGGAGAATATTATAAGCTTTATTCAATTCTTCAAGGATGCAGTCCCATCGTTAGAATGTGCTATGGATTAGAGTACCTATATTACCTATATAGTATCTTCAGGACATGGACTGATACTCTTCTGTACACAACATTCCTAAGTGAAGTGAAAGTTTTTCTTTCAAGTTTGGTTAATAATCTATAACTCACAACATGCAAAAACTAAAATTCCATTGTTGTCATTTCTAATGGCAGGATAACTTGTTGCTTATCAAAGACAAAGGGATGGGGGTCAGACTCTTTGGGTTCTGCAATCAACCCTTTACTTAAACTCCTTAAGCCTCAGTTTCTCACCCATAAAATGGGTATAATAGCATAAAGCAGCAGTTGGCAAACTATAACCCATGGGCCATTTTTGTAAGGAAAGTTTATGGGAACATGGAAGTGCCCACTTATTTACACATTGTCTATGACTGTTTTAGGAGCGACTGCATGACCTACAAAGTCTAAAATATTTACTATCTGGACTTTTACAGAAAAGAAATTGCTGGCCTCTGACATAAGGGTTGTCGTGAAGATTATATGAGATCATTCATGTAAGGTGTGGTGTATAATTAAGCAACCAATAAATATCATGGATTATTATTTATTAACAGAAAAAGTTATAAAATCATTGTGATCTCCTTTCCTAAAACTCAGAGAAACGTCATTATATATTCTACCTCCGAAGCTGACTGCCCATGAAGCAATGCCTGGGGATCAGTAGGCTCAGCCTCGCTTTTTGACGGAGGTGGCCCTGGTGGTGTGCCGGTCGGCTGTGATGTGCAGCTGTCAGTGCAGGGCAGTGAGCCCAGGGCCACAGACAGCAGCTGCCACAAGTCATCCATTTCAAGTAACTGATACCCTGCCATTCCTTGATGGAGGCTCCCTTGGTCACAGGTGTGTGACACATGCATATTCATCACTGGCCTCGCTCCTAACTATGTAGGGGCGATCAGAGGAAGGCTGAGGAGGGCTGAAATTAGGTTCATTAACCACAGCACAGCCCACGTCCATTTTCCCCACAAGTAACTGCTTTCCCAGGATATATTCTGCTTGTCCAGAGTAGGAAATAAGGAGAGTGTGGTTTTGTACATAAAATTTTCAAATATGAGTTTAATGTAACAAAATCTAGGCTAACAATTGTAAAACAATAAAATGGGTCTAAATCTGGTATTTTATCCTAGAACTGGCGCTGCTAGCTAGCCCCATATTAATACATTTGTGAATAAACTTTGGTCAATACCAAGTATCACAATGGTTCCCATACATCTTTTAAGTCATCTTCACAAAATTGTCTTTCAAGGGAAATATTTTTTAATATCTAAAGTGTTTACATTGAGAGAGTGATTTTCAGGAGCAAACGGCTGCCTGTCTTCTGTGCTTGTCTGGACATTTCACTCCATCAATCTGCACCCCGCTCCCTGCCTGGTAAACAAGCCGTGAGAACCCGCAAAATTAAAACAGCCAGGATTCCAAATGATTTCCTACTGGGTGCTGTGGGATTTCATTAGTCCCTCCTGACTCAAGTCCATAGCAAGGCAAGAACATTTTCACTAGGAGGAAACCGCAAAGCAGCAAATGGTTTACATATTAAAATGGAATTATTGAGTCACCCGAACTCAGAGGTGTAAAGTCCTCAGTGCTCATTCCAAAAGACTTCCTAGCAAATCATCTCACTGTTTTTATTTAAAACGAGCGGGCCCTTCTTTGAATGGGGCAGCTCATTAGACACCATGCACAGGATATTCATAGATAAGGTCATTGCCATGAAGACAGGTGAGGCTGTCGCTGGTGGAAATGAAGAACAGGCATTCACACCAAGTGGTCAGTCATCATCATTAAAGACCAGCCAAAATGCTTTTAGAGTTTTCAGTTCATTCAAACGAACATTCAAGTTGATTAAAAGCACTTGGCGATCCTGCTTCTTCAAAAGATAGAGGTGCTGCCTCATGATATTTAGCTGCAAAATTCTCCACAATGTCATCCTTCACACTGTCTCACTGACGTGCCATTCACATGGAAGGTTCTGGTAGCTCATCTGAGCCTTCACGTTCCTCAGCCTGAGGCAGTATCAGCAATCATACCACTTTTCAAGTCCAAAGACACCTTCTGACTGACAAGGAACAGCAGGGCACCTGCAGAGACTTCCACAAAATATACCCCCTTAAGTTCCCAAGTGATGACAAGTTACACTTGAGAAAGGCAGCCAAATTGGTTTACAACCAAAAACTCATCAAATGATTGAACTACCAACTTCATACACTGTCTGGGTAAAATGAATACTCTCCCTACTGCTTCCAGTATTTCTATTTTTGAATTCTAGGTGTAGAGACTTTCTAAATAACTGATTTATATACACATACTCCTTTTGTACACAAAGTAGACATTGATGGACACAGATATAAATACAGACATCTGAACATAGTTCTGGAGGCTAAAAGTCCAAGATCAATGTGTCAGCAGGGCTAGTGCCTTCTGAGGGCTTGAGGGAGAACCTGTTCCATGCCTCTCCCCGGCATCTGGTGGTTTGCTGGCAATCCGTGGCATTGCTCAGTTTGTAATCTCTGCCTTCACCACCACATGGCTTTCTCCCACTGTCCCTGTCTCCAAATGTCCTCTTTTCATAAAGACACTAGTTATATTGAATTAGGACCCACTCTAACGACCTCATTTTAACTGTAAAGACCCAATCTCAAAATAAGCTCATATTCTGAGATACCAGGTGTTAGGATTTCAACATAAATTTGGGGGGGACAGGGGGACACTACTGACCTATAACACATTCCCATTTCTAAAGCTGTGTCTACACCCATGTCAGTGATGACTGCTATTTTTTTCAGCTTTATTGAGGCATAATTGACAAATAAAATTGTAAGATGCTTAAGCGAACTTCGAGGTGATTTGGGATATGTCTACATTGTGAAAGGATTCCCCCATCTGTTTAATTAACACATCCATCACCTCACATATTTATCTTTTTTTTTCTTTGGTGAGAACATTTAAGTTCTACTCTCTTAACAAATTTTAATTATACAGTACAGTGTTATTAACTATAATCACCATGTTTTACACTAAATCCTCAAACCTTATTCATCTTCCAACTGAAATTGTGTACCCTTTTACTAACCTCTCTCTATTCCCCTGCCCCTCAGTACCTGGCAACCACTTTTCTGTTTTCCATGTGTTTGACTTACTTTTTTTTTTTTCTAGAGTCCACATATAAGGGATACCACGCAGTATTTGTCTTTCTCTGTCTGACTTACTTCACTTAGCATAATACCCTCCAGGTCCATCCATGTTGTCACAAATGGCAGGATGTTCTTTCTCGTGGTTGAGTAATATTCATATATAGTATATGAATATTACCTATATATAAACTACTACATAATATATAATATATATAATATGTATTATATATATTATATTATTTTGTATTATATATTATACATTATATATTGTATATTATATATTATATATTATATATTATATATTATATTACATGTTTCCATTTCCTTTGGATATCTACCCAGAAGTGGATTGCTGAGTCATACAGTAGTTTTGTTTTTAATATTTTTGAATAACCTCCATACTGTTTTTGATAGTGGCTGTGTGGCTACTATTTTTTAAAAATAAATTTTATTAAATTTATTGAGGTGATATTGGTTAATAAAATTGAGGTTTCAAGTATACTATTCTATAATACATCATCTGTATATTGTATTGTGTGTTCACCACCCAAAAGTCAAGTCTCCTTCCATCACCATATAAGTGTGGCTACTATTTTTAAGTACCTATCTCTTCTCTGAGGTGCAAAGGAACAGAATTAACACAATTATATACGCACAAACCTGCTCACAAACCTCACTGCGTGTGTTTCTCTTTATATCAACCTTCTAAGCACATGCAGCTTGTAAGCTTGATGAATTTAATATATTAAAATGGCTTCATGCTTTATTGTCTTCTGGGGTTGCTTATTAGTCATGGCTGACATAAAAAATTACTGATTGTCCTCTTGAAAAATATGAATAGGATATGGCTTGAAATAAAACAATTAAATTTCAAAAGACTATTACTGACATTGAATACAGCAGGAAAAGAAGTATTTGCTGAATTTACACCTTTTTTAATCATATTGACTCAATCTGATGTTCACATATATATTATCATTTGTTGAAGGTTAAGAATACAGTTTGTGTTTTGAAAATAGTCCCAGCATGCAGGATCAAAAGGGTATTCATCTCTCAGACTGCAGCATGAGACCACTTCATTTATTCAAAATCAAGTAGATATAGTTGTTGCTAAGGATGTATGATACATACGTATCTCTGAAGCAAATCTGGCAGAATATTATGGTGAAAAAAATGGTAGGTGCATCCTACCTAATAAGAACATAGATTGATGTCATCTTTCTCTCGGCACTTTCATTTTTATCATCATTTCTCACATACTCTTGTGAGGTAGGGCTGGATGTTGAGAAAATTTATGTTTTATCTTTAATATCTAGCTACAGGAAGATTAAGCAACTTTTCATAGCCATACAGTATACCAAGTTTTCTTAGTATGTAGAACAGCCTGGTTCTTCTCAAAATTTCATTAATTCCAATTTTTACATCAATTTTTTACTCTACGTATCTCTCAAACATGGCACCACTGCCCTGAGCTCAACCCCTATAAGCCACTCACAAGTTGGAAAAGGCCATGCTGTCGCTCAACTCACATCTTGGAATATAAAGAAAACAACAAACAGGAGTACTTAATGAATGACCAACCGAAACAGGAGAAAGTTCAGTTTTTAGAGCTGCGCCCTCAGCACTTCTGAGGCTGGTTTCACACACCAGCCGGTACACTCTTCATTTCAGTCCTGTGTGCCTCAATTCTGATTTCTTCAAATTCAGAGGTTGGAAAGCAATCTCAGAAAGCGCTTAGCTCAATCAGTGTGCAGCCACCCGGAGACCTCCAGAGGGAAATGAAAAGTACCGGTTTCAGACAGTGAAAGTAAAGGAAAGCCTTGTGCAAATCCTAAATCATCTGCCATAAGCAAAGGTGGAAAATTACAGAGGAACTCATTTGGGTCACAAAAACGTCATTTAAGGCTCCACAGCGGCAAGTTAAAGAATGGTATCCTTCTGGATTGAATGATTTCACCTGCCTGCTCAAGTGCCTGGTGTAGCACCAGGAAGCAAATTACAGTCAGACAGAATCCACCATGGAATTATGAATATTTGATTTCCCATGGTCTAGATTTCATCTATGTCTTCAAACCAGGGCCAAGGATCAAATTCCCCAGTTTTCTCCAACAAAAGATCTACTTGACATTTTGCAATATTCTTATATCTGGTCATTTATCCTTACATTCACTTGTTCATCAACTATGGGGACTCTTGCGTACGTACCACATGCACAATGACAAATGAAGTTGAGGCTCCCAATGGAAAGAGCGAGGACTGGATTTCCACAGTCGGAAGCCTGGAAAGCTACCCGAATTCTATTATGAGCAAGGCGAAAAATGCCTGGATCACCTGGGTGACTATTCTCTGCCTTTATCATTAGAGACTTGGCTAGAGACTTGGCCTCTCAATGTTATCTAGAGAAAATATCACCCATTTTCATGAAATTGAGGTAATTTTCTTCATTTGCCACCTGTCTAACTCTTTTCTGATTTTTCTTTAGCCTTATTTGCCTGGGGTTCACTTGGTATCTATTATGCTATGCTCTTTCAGTGGATAGAATAGTCTGTCAACTTAGATATCCCTGAAAAGTTGTTCCTGATTGAACTTGGAAACATTATAGCTCACTCATCACATAATCCCTGTGCAAAGCAAAGAATACTGTTGAACATGAATAATCATTCCAAATGTTTGGCAAGTTCACATTTTCATATATCTGATTTTCTCTGTATATAATGGAAGAAAATAGCTAGAGAGAAGAGATTATCTGACTCAGAAGTTAACTGTCTTATGCTGAAATAACTTTAGCTTTGACTCAGTAAATTCTTCTCAGTGCATTTCTTTTCAATGTAAATGTAGTATCATTATTTCATTTTCGAAGAATGACTTCTGAGTTATTTCTATTTTACAACATCAAGTTATTATACTTCAATGACCTAACATACCACAAAAAGAGTCTCTTTAAAATATTTAGTATTGGATGCAATGAAATTGAGACAACTCTCCATTAGCCAAGCAATTACCATAAACATTTTAACTCTCTTTCTTTTTCTTCCAGATTGTAAGTTATTACCTTTACAAGTACTCTGTTCTTTACTCTGTCCTCATTATTTAAAATTTCTCTTGCTCCTTCTGTCTTCTATATAGGACACTTCTCCAGGATGTCACAATTCTTATTACCCACCTGAACCTCCCCTCCATCTGAATCCTTCACTCTCCATGATTTCTCCTCTTCCAATCCCAGTCCCAGCAGTGAACCTGACCATGAACTCACTCACTTGACCCTGCTGTTTAATGAGTCCCCTCATAGTTTTAGGACAGCAATAAACAAACCCTTGATATATTTTATCTTCCACTTAATTTTGCAACGAGATAACTGTTACTAGAAATATATACATAGTTATGGAGTTTTTAAAACCTTATTCTAACTATTAAAATGCAAGTTACCTTAAAATTTGTGAGGCATACATACGAAGTACATGTTACAATTTACGTAAAATGCATGTGATACAAGTTAATATAATCAATCCTGAAGTAAAATTGTTTCTGTTTATATTACAAAATATAACAGTAACTAAGAGTATTAATTATCTCTGAAATTCTACTTTACTATTTTGATCACATTATTTCCATGCACTGTTATTTCCCTAAAATAACAATAGTCATTTCAGTGTATTAAATGTATATGAAAAATGGCTTTTAGCTATCATGCCACTAACACTGGAATAAAAGACTATGCCATCAAGTCATTATAAGTGGTCAGATACCAAAGCAAAACATTTCTAATCGTAGTTTTATGGAATACCAGAAAGCATTTCAAATTACTCCAAATTATTTTTCATTTCTCTTACATTCCAGTAACCTCGACTTCCCAGTAGCTATTTATTTTTCTACTTATACACACAGCTAACTTCTCTTTCTGAAATGTTTTCAATCAGATGCTGCCTACCCAACTGAATGGAAAACCATGTGCCATATGAAAAATATAATAGTAAATACAACAGAGATGGACTCCTACTGAAAGCAGAAAGCTGAAATCACTCTTCATAAATATACTCATAAAGGAGAAAACACTGGTTAGTCATTATTCAGGACAGATTTATCTTGTCATATATCAAAACAATCTGTGTTCAATATCAAAACACTGTAATGAGATTTTACAAGGGAAGCTGATTGGGCATTGCTGTATTTATTCAATTAGATACCAGAGGCAAAAGTGGCAGAACAGTCAGAAGATGATTTGCAATGCAGTCAGGAGGACGAGTACATCTGAGTGTATGCCAGGCGCAGGGGCCTCCCCTTAATTCACATCGCCCACTGTCTTAATGCTGTGTACAGCATCAAGCTGCACTTCCTACAGTTTTAGAACTTTTGTCAGTTAACTAGATGTTTACCAAGGGCCTCGCTTGGGCACTCAACACTTTGGGTACGCCTTCCAGCTCTATGCACATTGTTCCAACACCATCTGTCACTTAAGCTTCCACAGACTCAAAAATTTCAATTCAAACTAATCTACTCGGCACTCAAACTGAAGCTATAATTCAAATTTCAACATGAAGCTTGAATTCCTTTTCAGTGTTCTTCAACTTTGACCCAGCTCCCCCTCCTTCCTTCACTGAAAAGGGCCAAGACAACAGCCCAGCAAGTGGGGCAGGCAAAACAGGCCTCCTTTGTTCACTTTTGTCCTTTCAGCTCTCTATTGAGGTGAAGGACTGAAAAGCACACAGGCTTTGCAAGGCAGCAGTACACCAGCTCGCAAACCACCCTTCTCAAAAACCAAAAAACTCCAGAGGAAACTCTTTCAACAATCCATTTTACCTTAAGGCATAATTAATGGAAGAATAGTACTTTCCTTTTCCCTTCAGAGAGAATCTGTTAATGGTGTGCTACATGAGTTTGTAATGGTTGTCAAAAATGTATTCTGTAAGTCATACCAGTCAAATGCCAAGCGCATCAAAAAGTGGCATGAAATTAGCTTTAAAGTTGAAATTTGGCGAAAAGATCACCACACACTGAATACATATACTGAATTTTTTGAATGCCCTCAGCCCACTTGAGAAAGATAAATCAAATTCATTGCATATTACACAGTAGAAGACCTCCTACAGGATTCCCTCAGATTGCCCTGGGAATATATTTTTCTGGTTACAGTGGGGTTTGAACTAATATACCACGCACAGCATGAAATTTAAATATACATATGAATATATACATATATATTCAAAATAGTCTTTCCAGCCCTTCCTATCCACATTTAATAAGAAGAATTTTTAAAAGGATCATTTTCATCTGACAGTAACTGTCACTTTCATTCTCATGCGAATTAAGCAATCCTTTATAAAGTATAGGGCAATATGGAAGGAAATCAGAGAGCCCATTAAGACGAGACTGATGTGTCGCTCCTGTTTTTAACCTGAATAAGCCTTTTGGGCAGTAGGTGCAGGAGCTGAGCATTGGTGTTTGTAGATGTGTTCCCTTTACCTCGGGCATTTCTTATATTCACTAGTTTTCTAGTCACTTGAGGGAAACCCTCCATCGGACTTTTAAAAATTATCTTTTTCTAATTTGAAATTCCAATCTTCTAGGCCAGTAAAATAGGTCAATTAAGTTGACACATCTTTTTTTATTAGCTCAGCTAAGGAATTATAATTGGGTGGTGAGGGTTTATGCTGTCATCTTTGAAAGCTCAAATGGGGGGAGAAATTGCCCAATGCAGACCTGGGATTTACAACCCCAGCACGTCCCTAAACATCCAGCATAGGATATTCCTATTATTAATATTTCTAAATATGAGGCAAATTTGCTCTTGATATGGGTTATACTAATAATGTCATTTTTTTCAGTAAAATAAAAGCATACTAACATTTAATCTACCCTAACAGCAAAATCACCTACCACAAGTACACTACAGACATATCTATGCTATAAATCAACATTTAAAAATAATTACATGAATGTATCTTTGCTTGTCCTGGGCAATGACACATATGCTGCACAGCATCTATTTCATGCTTTGCACAAAGTATGGAGCTAATGAATATTTATTAAAAACCAGACATCTCCTTATTAATAAAGTTAAACTGATAAGTTAGAAAACATTATGATTTGTTCATAGTATGTAGTAAATTCAATTATAACTTTAAAAAGTAACAGCTATATGGTTTTTGACACCCATTAGGATGGCTATTGTCAAGAAAACAGAAAACAAATGTTGATGAAGGTGTGGAGAAATTGGAACCTTTGTGCACTCTTGGTGGGAATGTAACATTGTGCATCTTCTATGGAAAACAGTATGGTAGTTCCTCAAAAAATTAAAATAGAATTACCATATGATCCTGCAATCCCACTTCTTACTATATGCCTAAAAGAGTTGAAAGCAGTGACTGAAAAAATATTTGTACACCCAGGTTCACAGCAGCATTGTTCACAATAGCCAAAAAGTAGACACAGCCCAACTGTCCATTAACAGATTAATAAATGTTTTCAATGTGGTATGTATATACAATATTATTCAGTTTTAAAAAGGACGGAAATTCTGACACATGGATGAGCCTTGAAGACATTATTCTAAGTGAAATTAAATAAGCCAGTCACAAAAGGGCAGATACTGTATGATTGCAGTCATATGAGCTATTTAGGGTAGTCAAATTCATAGACAGCAGAATGACTTTTGGCAGGGTTTGGGGGGAAGAGGAATGGAGAGTTAACGTTCAATGGATATAAAGTTTCAGTTTTGGAAGATGATAATAGTTCTGGGGATGGACAGTGGTGATGGTTACATAACAATGTGAAATATTTAATGCCACTAGACTATACAGTTAAAAATGGTCAAAACAGTAAATTTTGTCATATATCTTTACCACAGTAAAAAACTAACTTAGCAAAAACATCACATTTTCTATAAATATTTTTTATCTTCTTCCCCATTTAAAGAGAACTTGATATTGAAAGAGTTATAGTTGCTAAAACTGGAGGCGGAGCCATTCCTTTATTTCCTTCATATAACCCTCTCCCTCAGGTTTTGAGAGGGAAAATAAACATTCCCTCAGTACATTTTGACACATTATCCTAGTCTTAGGAACTTCAGCCTCTGATGACAGTAAAGACTCTTTAAAACTAAAGGGGCTTGGGCCGGCCGAGTGGCGCGATGGTTAAGAACTCGCTTGGGATGCCAGAGGGCCCCGGTTCGGATCCCACATATGAGGGCCAGTGACACTG
>NW_017732005.1:57699-61945 GCF_001890085.2 Hipposideros armiger | reverse complement strand
CGTGAGCGGCCGTCCAGAAGCCGGCGACTGATCTGCCTCACCCAGGAAGAGCGCAATGATGGTGCCAACTTGGGCCAGTGAAGCGACGTCCTCCACAACTACACTGAAGACCAAAATGACAGCAACTTATCTGTTCCCCTTCCCCCAATTCCCCGATAAAAATCTTTAAAAATACAAAAAAAGAAGAGGCCACATCAAGACTGATAGGAGGGGCAGAGATGAAAACAGGCTGATCCCAAACCCACAGGTAGTGGTGGAGCACTGGAAGGACACCTCAGCAGCAGCGGTCTCCCTGACGAGTGAGGGGTCCCAGCCCCACACAGGGTTCCCCGGCCCAGGGGTCCAGTACCGGAAAGAGGAGTCCCCACAGCATCTAGCAACAAAAATCAGCAAGGATTTCATCCGTCCTGGTGAGAAGGTAGTAGCTGTAAACCCAGACGTCCTCTTAAAGGACCTGCACACAGACTCACTTGCTTGCAAGCACTGACCCTGGCTCCACTGGAGGGGTGGCAACTCAAGAGGCACCAGAAAAATACAGGGAAAGACTGAGTTGTGTGCTTTAGAGGAACAGCTGCTATTATTCCCATGTGAAGTTCACTTCACGTGTAGCCTACAGGTGGGCACCATCTTTTCTGTGTTGAACCCTCCCCCATAAGGCCAAATCTGAGGCCCCACTGGTCTGGTAAAATCCCTTTGCACCCCACCTTGGTGACTCCCTCAGACCAGACCCCACCCCACCCAGCTAGTGCTGCAAGCCCAGGGCACTCTCAGCTCCTGGGCAGCTGGCCCTGCCCCACAAGCTGCAGGAGGCTTCCATAGCAGTGGACACTCCACAGAAGCCTAGGTAACTTTCAGTGGCAAGAAGTCAGCCACAGTTCACATTGCAGCCTTTCTGGGGCGGCTCTCAGAGTACTGCAGGCCCAGCACAAGAACTGAATCTGCATTAATGTTATAACCACCGGGCCCACCACGTGACTCCCTGGAACCCTGCTCTGCCCAACTTGGGCAGTATCCAGCACTAGGGGAAATTCCAGCACTAGGTTAATCAGCCAGGCCTGCACACCTAAGAGGCTCTCTCAGCAGCTGAGCCTTATGGTCAGGCTGCAGGTGGCAACAGGCCTGGAGGGCCCTGGGCATTTTCTAAGCTGCCCCAAGCCCAATATTGGTGGCATCTGGACCATTATTCAAAGCAAGGCAATCCGCACACACCTCCAGGTCCATCACAGGCAACAACCAGCTGCATAGAGCTTTGTAGCTCCTACCAGGTAGCCCCGGGATGGTCACAGGGAAGGCTGAAATTATACTCAAGGGAGCTCCTCCGAAGAGACACCAGGAACAACACACCAAGAGGCTGGCCTCAGACCACAACAGAGCACTACCAGATTAGGCTTAAAGCAGCATACCCAATGGGTGGTCTCAACAGGCACAAAAGCCCTCAAATGGCAAATCCCCCTGTAAGGGGTCAGCCCCACATAGAAGCTCATATGTTGGAGGCATAGCCAGTCCTCACACCCAGTCAGCCCAAGAGTCAAATCCACCCAATTACATGCCAAAAGCAATCAAGGCTCAACTACAACAGAAGAATATAAACAACACACACAGGGGCATTCCTGGAATACATGCTGAGGTGATCAGACAGACTGTGCCACTAGACAACATAGGACACCTACTACATAAGGCCACCTGGCAAAGATTGAGAGACATAGGAGCTGTATCTAATATAAAGAAGCAAACAGAGAAACAGCCAGAATGAGGAAACAAAGAAACAAGTCCCAAATAAAAGAACAGGAGACAACTCCAGAAAAATCACTAAATGAAAGGGAGGCAACCAACATACCAGAAACAGAGTTTAAAACACTGGTTATAAGAATACTTAAGGAACATAGTGAGAACTTCAACAAAGAGATACTAAGCATAAAGAAGGACCTAGAAACCATAAAAAAGAACCAATCTGAAATAAAGAATAAAGTATCTAAATCGAAGAATACACTAGAAGAAATCAACAGCAGATTATATGAAGCAGAGGATCAAATCAGCAATTTGGAAGACAAGTCACAGAAAACACCCAATAAGAACAACAACAACAACAAAAAGAATGAAAAAGAAAAAAGAAAAAACAAAAATAGTTTAAGGAACTACTGGTACAACATCAAGCATAACAACATTCACATCATAGGAATACCAGGAGGAAAAGAGAGGGAGTAAGGGACCAAGAACCTATTTGAAGAAATAATGACTGAAAATTTCCCAAACCTGGCAAACAAAATAAACATACAAGTCCAAGAAGTACAGAGAGTCCAAAACAATATGAACCTAAATAGGCCAACACCAACACACATTATAATTAAAATGGCAAAGATTAAAGACAGAGAGAATCCTAAAAGCAGCAAGAGAAAGGCAACTAGTTACTTACAAGGGAGCTCCCATGAGTCTGTCAGCTGATTTTTCAACAGAAACTTTGCAGGCCAGAAGGGAGTGGCATGAAATATTCAAAGTGATGAAAAGTAAAGCCCCACAACCAAGACTACTCTATCCAGCAAGGTTATCACATAAAATTGAAGACAAGATAAAGAGCTTCCCAGACAAGAAAAAACTAGAGGAATTCATTACCACCAAGCCAGTAGGTATTACAAGGAATGTTAAAGGGACTTCCTTAAGAAGAAGAAGAAAACAAACAAAAATAAAAAATATGAATAATAAAGTGGCAATAACTATGTACCTATCAATCACCTTAAATGTAAACAAATTAAGTGCTCTAATCAAAAGACACAGGATAGATGAATGGATAAGAAAACAAGACCCATACATAAGCTGTCCACAAGAGACCCATCTCACGTAGAAAAAACACATAAACTGAAAGTAAAGGTATGGAAAAAATATTGGATGCAAACGGAAATGAAAAAATCCTAGGGTAGCAATACTTATAGCCGACAAAACAGACTTTAAAACAAAGACTATAGTAGACCAAAAAAAGGCATTACATAAAGATAAAAGGATTACTGCAAAAAGAGGACATAATGCTAGTAAACATCTATACATCCAACAGAGGAGCATCTAAATATATAAAACAAATATTGACTGACATAAGGGGAGAAATCAACAGTAACACAATCATAGTAGGAGACTTTAACACCCCTATTTGAGACCAGTAGACAGATCTTCCAAACAAATAATCAACAAGGAAACAACAGCCTTAAATGACACACTAGACCAGATGTATTTAACTGATGTTTTTAGAGCATTTCACCCAAAAGCAGCAGAAACAAATTCTTTTGAAGAGCACATGACACATTTTCACTATTCCACAAAACAAGTCTTAATAAATTAATGAAGACTGAAGTAATATCAAGTATCTTCTCTGACCGCAATGATATAAAACTAGAAATCAATTAGAAGGAAAAAAACTGAAAAATGCATGAACACATGGAGGCTAAATAACATGCTACTAAACAATGAATGGGTTAACAATGAGATTAAGGAATAAATCAAAAGACACCTTGAGACAAATAAAAATAAAAACACAAGTCAAAAATCTATGGGACACAATGAAAGCAGTCCTAAGAGAAAAATTCATAGCAATGCAGGCCTACCTCAAGAAATAAGAAAAATCTGAAGTAAACAATCTAACTTTACACTTAAGGGTACTGGAAAAAGAACAGCAAACAAAGCCCAAAGTGAGTAGAAGAAAGGAAATCATAAACATTGGAGCAGAAATAAACAAAATACAGTCTTAAAAAAATACACAAGATCAATGAAACCAAGAGCTGGTTCTTTAAAAAGATGAACAAAATCAACAACCCTTTAACTAGATTCATCAAGAAAAACAAATAGAGAAAATACAAATAAATAAAATCAGAAATAAAAAAAATAAAAAGAGTAGAAGTGACAATGAACACCAAGCAAATAAAAAAAAATTGAAGTAAATACTATGAACAATTATATGCCAATAAATTGGACAATATGGAAGAAATGGACAAATTCTTAGTAGCACACAATCTTCCAAGGCTGAATTAAGAAGAAACAAAAAATCTGAACTGACTAATTACTACTAATGAAATTGAATCAATAATCAACAAGGTCCCAGAAAACAAAAGTCCTAGACCAGATGGCTTTACAAGTGAATTTTACCTAACACTCAAAAAAAAATGAACACTTACTCTTCTCCAACTCTTCCAAAAATTCAAGAGGAGGGAAAGCTCCCAAGCTCATTCTACAAGGCCACCATTACCCTGATTCCAAAGCCAGA
>NW_017732005.1:47473-57135 GCF_001890085.2 Hipposideros armiger | reverse complement strand
TGGTTCAATAGCTGCAAATCAATTAATGAGATACACCACATAAACAAAATGAAAAATAAAAATCATATGATCATATCAATAGATGCAGAAAAAGCATTTGACAAAATCCAGTATCCATTTATGATTAAAACTCTCAGCAAAGTGGGAATAGAGGAAACATATCTCAACATAATAAAGGCCATATTTAACAAACCCATAGCTAAGATCATACTCAATAGGGAAATGCTAAAAGCATTCTCCTTAAGATCATGAACAAGACAAGGATGCCCACTTACAACATAGTACTGAAAGTTCTAGCCATAGCAATTAGACAAGAAAAAGAAATAAAAGATATCCAAATTGGGAAGGAAGAAGAAAAACTGCCATTATTTGCAGATAATGTGATACTATATAGAAAGAACCCTAAAGATTTCACCAAAAAACTATGAGAACTGATAAATGAATTTAGAAAAGTAGCTGGATACAAAATTAATATTCAGAAGTTGGTTGCATTTTTATACACCAATAGCAAACTATCAGAAAAATAAATTAAAAAAACAATTCCACTTAAAACTGCATAAAAAAATACTTAGAAATAAATTTAACCAAAGCGGTAAAAGACCTGTACTTGGAAAAGTATAAGACACTGAAAAAAGAAATTGAAGAAGATACAAAGAAATGAAAGCATATACCATGCTCATGGATAGGAAGACTTAACATCATTAAAATGTCCATACAATCCAAAGCCATATGTAGATTCAGTGCAATCCCTATCAAAAAAACAATGGCATTTTTCACAGAACTAGAACAAATAATCCTAACATTTATGTGAAACCATTAAAGACCCCAATTATCCACGCCAATCCTGAGAAAGAAGAACAAGGCTGAAGCTATCATGCTAGCTGATATCAAACTATACTACAAGGCCATAGTAATCAAAACAGCATGGTATGTATAAAAATAGACACATGGATCAATGGAATAGAATCTGTGTGTGTGTGGAAGTATGTAGTATAAAATTAGAATTAATATCCCCCAAGGACAGGAACTGTTTTGCTCACGACTGTATCCCCAGTGCCTAGACCAGTAGGCCATGAGATCAGTCAATAGTGATGAAAGAATGAATGAATGAATGAATGAGTCTCTTCATCAGAAAAGCTTCCTGTGAGGTTCTATGAAATAGCTCCTTTCTACATACACAATATAACATCTGCAGATTCTATGTATATTCAACCAATCACACAAGGAAAACTACACCAACACAAAAGCATTATTTGAAATAACTCTTAAGGAAATTTTCTACACCCCAGGTGTATACACCCTCATTACCCGCTCATGCTTCTGAAGCACTCACACCCAACTATTATTGTCAATGTCACATCAAACTCAAAGGAAGTACCATTTCCAAAGATGACTTGCTTTTCATTTGCCCTCACTGATGCAATAACCAAATGATGTGGTGTAAGAGCTCTGGCCTACCATCCAGACACCATCACTACACGGCACTGGAGGGCTGGGTAACCTCTCAGAGCCCACTGTACTCATTTTGAAACCCAAAGGTTTAGATAGTGTTCTCTTACATCTAAAATTCCTGGATTATGTTAAATGTTTAGCACCTGTAATAAAGTAAAAGCAGGCTGATTGAAGACCACGAGTCAGGAGGATCTGGAACTCATATTTCCAATTCATCAGTAAATTATAATCATTCTAAAAGCTATTCCAGGAATAGCTGATTTCACTTTAGTTCAGATTGTTTCTACTAGTTAACATGGAACATTTTCGTAAATGCACCACACAGTCTTATATATTTAGGATGCTGAATGCTTTCCTAAGATTTTATACTAGCGTCCTATTTAATTTCAACATCCAATTTAAGGAGCAAGTCTTCGCCAGTCAGAAGAAGGTACAAAGGAGATTCAGGTCTGGGGGCCTGAAATAGTAACGTTTGCCAAATGGAAACATTTGCCTTTTCTTAAAAAAAAAAAAAAAAAAGTTTTCTTAAAACTTGTGATGTGCCAGGAGCCTCTCGGCCTGTAGGTATTCACAGGGGACGTCTGGTCACTAAAAACACTCCAGTGACTGTAACTGGTTGGATCGCCGGATTAACAGCCAAGTACTTAAAAGCTAACTGGAGTAAAAGGAATTTGTAAAGGAACTCCAGGGCAATCAAAGGCTAGTCCACAATACAATTCTCTGAATTACTATATTGCCTGCTACTGGAGGTCTGCAGGGGTCAGACTTAAATGGGCTGATAATTAGTCCCCGATTTTGAGCACTTGGTGGTTTTAGGCTTCCCCTAATGATAAGCCTCCAGACGGCCACATTTTCTGTCTTGGATGGCAAAGTGTAGGGGCAAAAAGCTGACCCTCGCTCCCCCACTTCCTAGATTTGTGGCTTTGGGAAAATTACTTGATTTCTGTAAGTCTCCATCTCCCAATTTTTAAAATAGGGTTGTTCTGGAAATTGAGATGATACATGGAAGATGCAAAGCACATTTGAAGCTCTTCAAAAAATGCTGACTGTCATGAAAGTAGAAGTATTCAATTGTCCAAATCCACTTCAGTACTTCTGGAAGGTCTCATTTACTCGTGAGCTAACATTACAATATTTCAATAACAGAACACGGTTAACGTAAAGGAGTCCCAAACAAATCAGCTCAGCCTCTGTAGGTTTGTGTTCAGCGGCTACCGTGTTCCTTCCCAGGATAGCCCCCAGGGAGAGCTCCTGGGGCAGCACGAATGCCTCCTGCACCATTACCCTCGCCTCCATCTCTTCTTGCAAGAGCCTGGGGCGAGGAAGGGTCCAGACCCTCGGAACCGCACCTTATCCTGTCAACCTAGCGGGACCCGGCAGAAAAAGAACGCTTCCCTCTCGGGACAGACAGCTCCGCGCCGGATGTCGCCTAGGCTGAAGCTGCAGTTGCGACAAGGCTGGAGAGAGGCGGGGTGGGAAAAAGACACCGCCGCTCGGCGCCCTCCCTCCGCGCCCTCAGCGCCCCGGGGTTGGAAGATGCAGCCGCGGCCGGGAGCCGGGTAGGCGGGGAGACGGGGAGACGATCCGGAGGGAAAGGAAGTGGCCTGCTCTCCAGCCCCTCGGGCCCAGGCATCCTTCTGGCTGCGCTTGCTGCCGGCTGTACACCGCTCTGCGAGAAATGACGACTCCCTAGCTCGGTCCCTCTCTACACTGGCAGATGCGGGCGCGAATGGATGAGCCCGCGATCTGCCGGGGACCATCGCGCTGCAGCGCCCACCCGCGCGGCGTGGAGGGACCCGTAGTGGCGCCCGGCACAGATGGCGCTCGCCGCGAGACGGATGCTCCAGAGCCGGCAGCCACCCCCGGCTCAACACAACCTCCTCGGACAAAGCTGTTGCCAGAGCCCCCGTTGGGAGCCTGGTCAAGGAAGGGGCTCTTCTGAGCCGGCCCAAGCCCGGGCGTGCCAGCCCCAACGCGTCCCAGACCCCAGGAGCTGGGCGGGGCGCCAGGACCCCGGGGCCCGCACCTGTAGGGCCACAAAGCCCCCGGGAAGCCCCCACCCTGCTGCCTTCGGGGGTCTCTCCCGTGACTCCCCGACTCCCCGAGGGTTCTCCAGGTCGGCGAGAGCGGAGCTCGGCTCGCCCCTGAGCTCCCACGATCGCGCAGGTGCACAGCCGAACAAAGCCCACGCCCAGATGTGTCCGCGAGGACCGGCACGCGCACACGCCCAAGCGCGCCCGCCCGGCCCCTGCGCTCCTCGCCGGGCCAGCACTGGGGCGTGACCCCCGGCGCCGGGTGTCCGCGCCCGGAAAGCCCAGTGCCGGGCCCAGCAGGCTCTCCAGGCCCAGCTCTCCACCGAGAGGCCGCCAGGCAGGCTTTCCGGAACGCGTGGGGCGCGGAGGCATAAGTTGGCCACAAACCCGGGGAGGTGATGGGCGTCCGCCCGCGCCAGTCCGGGCTGCGGTACTTCAGCTGTGCCCTCGCGCGGGCGTCCGCGGCGAGGTCGGGGGCCTGAGAAGAAGCAAGGAGTTGGCGAAAAGACTCGCCCTGCGTCTGGGAGAGCCGACGCGGCGCGGCCAGCCGAGAGAGCGCTCCGCTGAACCCCCGGGCCGGTGTCCTAGTGACAACGCAGCAGCCCCCGGCGCCCTCCTCCGCTCCAGTCGTCGCCCCCGTGCAGGACGAGTGTCACCGCCAGACGCGCACCGAGCTACTCACGTTCTTCCGCGGTGCCCACCGCTCAGCCCCGGCGCGGCGGCCCGGGAGCCGGGGCGCAGATGTTGTCCGTTCGCAACGAAGCTGTCGCCTCTGGCAGCCCCGCGCCGTCCCTGCACCCGCGCTTTTGAGGCTCCGACTGCGGCGCGCGTCAGCCGGCGACCTAGACCAAGCAGGGCCGGCCCCCAGCCGGCGCGCCCCCGCCCCCAGTCTGCCCTCCCTCCTCCGGGATCCCACACTCCCCGCCTCCCCCACCCCTTCCCCTCTTGGCCGGCCCCTCCCACCCTTGCTCTGCGGCGGCAGCGAATGGGCTCCGGCCGCCCTCGCCTTATGGGGCTGGGTGGCCCCCTCACCTGAGCGGCCGCGCCACCACCAAGCAACGTCAGCCTGCAAGAGTGTGAGGTGGTGGTTTGTCGCGGGGAGGGGGCGCGGAGGACGGAGGGCAGGAGGGTTCCGGGGACGAGGGTGGTTGGGATTTGGCTACAAAAGATGTTCCAGAAAATGGGTGGTTTTTAAATGCCACTCTCATGCGTTTAGGTTTCTGTGCAACGTCTGTGGTTTTCTTTTAAAACATTTAATTTTTTAAAAATTCGCCAGGTGGGATGGTTGAGATGGATGTCTTTTTGTTTTTCTTTCTTTCTTTTTCTTTCTTTATTTTTGCACGCGTTCTCTCCAAACAGCCGCCTGAAAGGTAGCCATCAGAATAAGGTAGATGCTGTCTGTTCCTGCTAGGAATTAGTCCCAGAGAACAGGATAGTTCAAATTTGCTTATTTTCCGATTTGGGAGCATTATGGAGAATGAATTGCAATGTAAAACGAGAGTTAAGATTTTCTAAATGTGTAGTGTTTTAGCAAGCACGCTGCGGGCTACATAGTTCAGCCGTCAGAGTCCTCTCTTCACTGCATCCTAGATGGTGTCCAAGATCCATAGCAGGGCACGTATGGTCCCAGTAATCAAATCCAGTCTGTAGCCTGATCACTAGAGGTGCCTGCCTTCTAAGTACCCGGTATCACCGACCTGACCATTTGCTGCAGGCTCCAGCTCTCACTCAGCTCAGCCTTGTTTCCTTCAGTTCTCTAGTTTAATTCAAGAAAACATTTGTGGAGCTCTTCGTCCACTCTCCCCACCTCCAGGCTCCAGGCTCCAGGCCTCAGCACTAGGGCGGGGATTCAAGAATTAAAAAGCACAAGGTCATCGTCCAAGACCCTGACAACTCTGCTCTAATCGAACTTCAGTTTGAACTTGCCACTTCAACCCACGGCATCATGCATACAAGTGAGCAGCCTTCTTTTTCTCCTGCTGCTGCCATCCTCTCCTCCCACCACCAATGTGCCCCAGCCACGTATGACCTCCTGTTCCTGAAACCACAGTTCCTGAAACAGTATTATGATCTCCAGCTACCGGGTCTTTGCACAGTTTTTCCTCAATCCCATCAGTTTTCTAATCCTGAGTACCCCTGCCACCTTTCATCTCTTAATTGTACACTCTGGATACCTTTCACCTCTTAATTAATTGTCCAAATTTCATTCTGAATTACCTTTCTAAAAAAAAAAAAAAGTGTGGGCTGGTTCTCTGTTGCCTATAAAATAAATTCCAGATCTCCTGACATATTCCTTCACAATATGCCCCTAACTTAACTCTCCATCTTCCACAGAAAACAATTCTCATAACACTAAACCCCTGTGTGTGAGATTCCTCCTATCTAGAATAACCCTCCATCTTTTGTCATCTGGCAAAACTCTTGTTCATCCTTCAAAGCCTTGCTCAGTTGTTACCTCCTCTGCAAAGTATTTCCTGAGTCTCTATTATTGTAATAGTACTTGTCACATTTTAATTATGTTTGCATGTCTGACTCCACAAAATTTCACTTCTTTGAAGACAATTTGTCTTATTTTTGTGTGACCGCATTTCCCACCAACACAAATGGAGCCACCGATAAGTATAATTATTCACCTCTCACTGCTTCATCAATTCCACCTGTGTAAAAAAAGTTCAGGCCCCTCAATTCTCTCCTCATCCCAGTATTGCCTGGGGTTGTCCTGCATGTTCTTCTGCTCTGTGCTCTGCACCCAAGCATTCCCCTTCACCCAGCCACTGTGAGACTGATTTCCTGTTGACATCCCTTCCCAGGACACCCCACATAAGAAACCTGTGAGGTGGGAAAACGGCACCCTGCGCTCTTCAGTACTTGTCCTAGTTCTGTGCAACGATTTGTGCCCTGGACACTGAAGCAGCACTGCTTGTGTCCCCCAGTGTTAGAACCTTGTAAAGACCATCCTTAAACAACAACTCCAACTTCTGCTGGAACGAGTCTTTCCTTCAGGCCTCAGCCCTGGAGCATGGAGCCTGGTGAGGTTCAGGTCAGTCCTGTGCCTTGCAGACTGCGTAGAATGCAGAGGCACTAAGGCGTTGTTGAAGAAATGCAGACCTGAAGGAACCTCAGTCAAGACAACTTCTCTAGGTATAGCTTTCCTTATCTCTACAGGTAGACTAGCAATACTTCACAGAGTTATTGTCAGGGTCCATTTAAAACACTGAACAGAGAGGACATAATAGGTACTCAGCAAATTCTGGTTTGAAAAGCAATTGTTTAATCCGATGTTTGTCAAATGAATATATACTTCAATAAAAAGAACAAAGACAGAAGAGGAAAAAGGCTCTGGAGGAAATGGGACCACAGTGACAGTGCCAAAAAAAATTTAAATAATTTTGATACTATGCAATACTTGTAATAATATAAAGTTATTATATAGTTCTAATTGCATTGTAGCTCTACATTGCTGGGAATTAGTTTTCTGAAAGAATGAGTGACAGGAAGAACCAAACAGCTGCTGCATGAGGAGCTGAAAAGAACAGAGCAGGAGGGGGAAGGAGACCGATCTGGGAAAGGATCAGAAAGATGCCTGCAAGGGCCAAAGGACGATCCACTTGATTTGCTTGGTGAGGCATGAGGCATTCTGATTTGACTGCATATTGCTAGCAATATGTACAACATATCTCCTTACTGTAACTGCCACCTCATTTCGTCCCTAAGCCTTAGCCGGTACTCTATCCCAAGCTTCACTCCATCCTCAAACCCAGATTAGGGCTGAGAATAACATTAGTCTGTTTTCCCCATCACTTGATAATAATAGAATTTTCCATGTGCCCAGCACTCTTGCAAGCACTTTACATTTATTAGCTCATTTAATCCCATGGCAATCCTATGAAGTGTATACTAGTATCATCTCCATTTTAGAAAACAAGGAAAGAGAGGTTAAGTAACTTGCAGAGGTCATACAAGCTAGTGGCAGGGCTGGGATTCAAGCCTGGGCAATCTGGCTCCAGAGCCCACATGCTGCTTTTCAGTGACAGTGTGCTCAGTATGTGTGTTTTGATGGATGTATCAGAATGTCATCAGAAAGTCATGGAGCCCTCCACTGGTACCTGCAATGAATATGTTTGTAGCCTTTCTCCTTTCCTCTTTTGCGGTCTTCTTTCTTTCTCAGAATTCTCCCTCTCCCCTCTTCTTCTTTCACTATTTTCTTCCCTCACCTTATTGTCCATTCTAGTTTTCTTAATCTTCATCCATGGTTCAGGCTGCCCAAGAGAGGCAGTGCTATTGGCCTTGTCCTAAAACCAACATCAAATTCTCCAAAACCCAACATGGACTCAGCCACGCTAATGCCTGTGTGTGTCCAGGAACAAGTTATTTCCTCTCTCAGTCTGTGTCCACACTGTACAGTGGAGGAGCTGGGGTAGGTGAGCATGAGAATTATTTTTTAGCTATGTCATTTTATGATTCTGATGGTGACCAAGAGCATTTCTTTGACTGCTGTAGTAAAACTCAGAGGAAAGCTGGCTGAACTCTAGATATTAAAGAGTGGAGCACTAAAAAAAAGCTTCCATAATAGTATAACAAGGTTGCTTGCTACAAGAGTGGCTTACATCAGTGTCACTGTTGTCTTAAGATCACATTCCATGGCTGGGCAACATGAACTATCTGGCAGGGATGTGGTGAAGTTAGTAATTTTTAAATCTCTTCTATTTGAAAGGATATTATAACTCAATATTGCCTAAAAGCATAATTGTTATCATGGGCAGCTCCCAAGATGGCTGCCAGTGATCCCCTCCTCCTGGTATCCATGCCCTTGTGTAATCCTCTCCCCATGAGTGTAGACCAGAGCTAGTGACTCACTTTTAATGATCATAATATGGCAAAAAACGTGGGATGTCACTTTTGATATTGTTACAAAAAGACTCTGGCTTCTTCTGTCTTGCAGCCTTGCTCTTTCGCTTGCTTTCCCTGAGGGAAATCAGCTGCCATGTTGTGAGCTGCGTATGGAGAGGCCCACATGTCATGGAACTGAGAGATGCCTGGGGACAATGCCTGTGAAGAAAGAGTTCCTCAGTTCAACAGCCCATGAGGAGCCCAACCCTGCCTCAGCCAGCTGAGTGAACTGGGAAGCAGACTGCCTCTCAGTCAAGCCTCCAGTCGAGACTGACTCCTTACTGAAGCCTTGTGAAAGACCCTGTGCCAGAGCACCCAGCTCATCTGCACCTGGTTTCCCAACCCACAGAATCTGGGAGATAATAAATATTTCTCATTTTAAGCTGCCCAATTCATCACTGATGCAGTTATATAAGCACATTTCAGAACTCTGAATTTGCATCTCACCACACAAATCGTATCTATTTTCTGGATGGGAAAGGAGCAAGTGGATTAAATGGTAGTTGTCATAAGATGCAGATATAGTGCTGGATAAAGAAGAAATTGTGGAGAACAGATGAGACATCAGTATGGCTTGGTCAAGGCTAACCTCAGCAGCTCCTGGTTCCACACCCCTACAGCCCAGCCCGGGGATGGCCATTCAGCGTGCCCACCTAGCACAGCTTCTTTCTCCTCTTGGATGCCAGCCACAGGCTTAACTAGACCACATCTCCTGAAGCTTCACAGTGGGTGATTATTACCCACCATGGATAATAATAGGATGTGCATTTTACAGATAATATACTAAATAACAGGATGTGTAGTTTCATACATCACCTGACCCAGTGACCAGTGGAAAGTCTCCACAGATGCAAAATATTTATTTTTCTCTCATGCCTTCCCTCACCATCTGCCAAATAACCACAGAATTCTGTGTGCTTATCTGGTGCCACTAGGGCATTTGTGAAACAGAAACCAAAAATTTGCAGCCCATTTCTTGCCTGATGCTTAGCAACACAGTATCCCTACACCTACCTAAAGAGTGTAATACTCAAGCAATTGGAGGAAAATGTGGCCTGTGGTTGCCATATGTGGATTTCTGCTCTCAAAGCTGTGAGTCACAAGCATTTCCTGCCCACCCCCATACTTGGGGAACCAAGCTGGAAAAAGGAGGAACATTTTCAGTGATAATAAGCATGTTCCTTGTAGCCAACTCTTCCATCTGTTCCTACAGTTTCTATCTATAAGAATATATTGAGTTGTTGGAAAAGTCATGATGCATTTTTGCAACAAAAAACCCCAGAAAAA
>NW_017732005.1:41083-46814 GCF_001890085.2 Hipposideros armiger | reverse complement strand
CTATTCAAGGGGCCCTTCTTTCTGTTCTCTCTGCTCCTCCGGGTGGCATGGAGTCTCTGAGCTGACAGTGAGGCTGTCACGTACCAGTTCCCAAAGTGAAAATACTTCACTCGGAGGCTTTCCCAGCTATTGGAGCTCCTGTCTTTCTCTAAGCTGCCTTCCAACCCTTTCAGACCTCTGATACTGTTTCGTTTCCCTGGACTTGTCTTTCTCGAAGATGTGCCCCAACCCAATCCCACATCTCTAAATCGAGACTGTTTTCTTTAGGATCGAGGTACCGGGCACGAAGCCAGCCAAGGAAATCCTCCTTGGCTAAAAGTTACGTTTTGGCTAAACTATTATTTTCTCCAAGCACTATTTTAAACAATTGCAGATAAAATGCATGACTTTTTTACTGTTTGTTCCATACTTCCTTATTTCTAAAATTTTAAAAGAGAAAGCAAAACATTCACTCAGAAGTCACTCAGATGCTCATCTGGCCGCATCTCTCGTGGGACTTTAAAATTTGTCTTGCCTAAGGCGCACCTGTATAAGCCCCAGGCCAGGTGGACAAGTGTCCAGAGACAAATGCCCAGTTGCCGTTATGCCTTATGACAAATTACAGAAACACAGATTAGAGCCCAAACAAATTCCATAGCCAAAGCCGTGGAACCATAAGCAATCACTCTCACACTCACACACTTTCACACGAAAAATATCCCAAATTTTACTCCCACTGAAACCTAGATTGTAGCAATTACAGGATGGCTAATTCTTTCTCTTGCTAAATCAAAACCCAAATTTGCCTTTACCTACACCAATGTAGCACGCTGTCTCTGAAGGGCTCTCCCACTGACGGTTGCCTGCAATCCGAGCTCAGGGTCCCTGCTCGGGCGCCACTTGCCAAGGCCCACTCGACCCACCCGAGGACACCTGGTTGATCAGACCAGGGCCGCCCCCCCCTCCCCCCAAACAGTCCCTGAGAGGATTGGATGGGAGATGAGAAATAAAGAGAAGAGACAAAAGTGCTGGGAACAGGAGGGACTCAGACTGCAGCAGACTGAGATCTCGTTTATNCTCCTACCAGGTGGCCTCTGGCTGGGCACAGGCAGTGGTTGACTTTGACCTGCACCTCAGCCTCTCCCAAGAGGCCCCACAACCAACACACCTGATTTAAGACCACACCAGATCATCAACCAATTAGATCCATAAATGACACACTCAAAGGGTGAACTTAGCAGGCACCAGAGCCCTGCTAAAGCTCCTGCTCTGTAGGGTCAGACCCTGCACAACAGTTCGTCTGCTATGGTGACAGCCAATACTCACAACCAAGGTCAATTCTACATACTGATGTGCCAACAGCAATCAAGGCTCATATACAACAGGAGAACACAAACAACCCATACAAGGTACACCCCTGGAGAACCCAGTTCAGGTGACCAGGGAGACTATGTCCCTGGGTCTTACAAAATAACTACTACATAAAGCCACTCTGCCAAAACTGGAAGACACAGCAGGTCCACCTAATACATAGAGACAAGCACAGGGAGGCAGCCAAAATGAGGAAACAAAGAAACATGTCCCAAATGAAACAATAGGACAGAACTCCAAACAAAAGAACTAAATGAAATGGAAGCAAGTAATCTATCAGATGCAGAGTTCAAAACACTGGATGTTCAATGAACTTAGGAAAGAATGGATTATCTCAGTGAGAACTTCAACAAAGATATAGGAAACATAAGAAAAGGAGATAGAAAACATAAAAAAGAATGAGTCAGGAAAGAATATAATAGGTGAAACGAAGGATACATTAGATGGAATCCACAGCAGATTAGATGAAACAGATTGAATCAGCAATTTGGAAGACAAGGTAGTGGAATTTACCCAATAAGAACAACAAAAAGAAGAAAGTATTTAAAAAATGAGGATACTTTAAGAATCTCTGGGACAACATCAAGTGTAACAACATTTGCATCACAAGGGGATTGAGAACCTATTTGAAGAAATAATGACTGAAAACTTCCCAAACCTGGTGAAGGTAATAGGACATACAAGCTCAGGAAGTGCAGAGTCCCAAACAAGATGAACCTAAAGACACATCATAATTAAAATGCTAAAACTTAAAGACAAAGAAAGAATCTTAAAAGTGACAAGAGAAAAGCAGTTAGTTACCTACAAAGAGCTATTGTAAGACCATTGGCTGATAATGGTCCCTGAGAGGATTGGATGGGAGATGGGAAATAAAGAGACAAAAGTGCTGGGAACAGGAGGGACTCAGACTGCAGCAGACTGAGACCTCGTTTATTGGAAAGGCTCTGGTTATATAGGCAGTAAGTTCCTCTTTGTGCAGGGGAATTTAGCAGGGGGCTTTGGGTGTAGGCATACAGAAACCAGGAACTAGGCTGGGGATTTCAGGAGGTCCGAAATCCCCTAAGGAATAAGTCCATAGTGAAACTGTAAACAAGCCTTGCGGTGGGCTCTGCGGTGGGCTTTCTGTGGGAATGGATACTTTTGGGAGTGTCCAAGCCTTGCGTATGCAGTTACTAAGCAGACTCTCTTATCCAGCTGCTCCTTCAGGCATAGGGTCCTGCATAGAGGCATGTAACAGTTTGTCACAGCTTCAGTATCCCCAACTGTCCTCAATTGGCTCCCAACATCTCCCCCTTTTTTGTTTTTTAAATAAGAGCTTTGTCTAGACTGGCAATGTCCCACTCAGACTATGCTAATTGGGCTATGGCCTACTGACTAGCTCGGAGTAAGAAAGACAGGACCCTTGGTGACTGTGCCTGTCTTAGGTTGTCCCCCTATGGAGATCTTACCCGTCATTGGCTATCCAGCCCCAGCTCACGGGTCCAGACCTGGGAGGGGGAGCCTGAGGACAAAGGATCTTGGTTACATACTACCCTAAGGAGGGGCATGGAGAGAGCTATGTGTGGACTTATCATGAAAAATCACAAGTCAAATACAGTAGATTACAACCTTGGGGAAAAGAGGAACATCATATTGGGTACAATAATGAGGAATAAAGGACCAATGTCTTGTAAGGCAAAGTTGTACAGAATGAGGGACGAATGTCCCCTAGACCAGAGTCTTTAAAGTTTCTGGAGAAACAATTTCTCCTAGTAATAAGCTATAGGATGTACAATACAACATAACGATACAACATAACATGAATCAATGATACATTTTGAGCAAAATGAAACAAAAGCAAACTGGTTAGTTATTGGAGAAAAGCTCCGAGGTGTTCAAAGTGTGAAAGTCCATAAGTCCATAATTAGTAAAGTCTCTACAGCTTCCAGCGACAGTTAGTGAAGAGAGTTTCTAGTGGGTGTAGATCTCTCGGAGTGTTGTCTGGCCTTTGTCAGGAGTACGGCATGACGGGATTCAAGACAAGAAGCGAAATCCATGTTATGGTTTGAACAGTGTTGTAGCAGGAAGCACTAGTGTCGCCGACGTCATGGAGGTTCCATTTCCATCATGAGTCGTGTGCGAAGTATCTCGAGGCTGATCTCACACAGACAGGCCTTCAGGACCACGCCACGGATAGAGATCACACAGATCATTAGTAGTAGGAAAAGTACAGTAGCACTGAGGACCCAGGTAATCACTTGTAGGGCACTAATGGGTTTAAATTTACTAAGAGAATTTAGAATATTGTTGGCTAGAGAGTTTGGATCTTCTACCTCTAGTCGACTGTCTTGGATATCACTGATAATCTCATGTAAGTTTCAGAGGTCACCATCAGGGTTGGAAGCATTCCAGACACCTGTGAGCTGTTTACAAATGTCTTTCCAATCCCACTGTGTTCTTTTGTAGAGATATGGGGTCACGCATACCCGTTGGTATCTGGAGTGACACCGAAGGGATAGGTGGACACGAAGGGCTTCCACCTCCTTTCCTATTTTCACAACAGTGTCCTCCAACACAGTAACTCTGGCCTCCAACTTGGAATCTATTTTTTCCTCCAACAACAGGGCAATAGTGAGGTTGTTTGCCAACTGTTCTACATAATCTGCTGTCTGGATGGAATTTCTTATGGATACNCTGATGCAGTTATATAAGCACATTTCAGAACTCTGAATTTGCATCTCACCACACAAATCGTATCTATTTTCTGGATGGGAAAGGAGCAAGTGGATTAAATGGTAGTTGTCATAAGATGCAGATATAGTGCTGGATAAAGAAGAAATTGTGGAGAACAGATGAGACATCAGTATGGCTTGGTCAAGGCTAACCTCAGCAGCTCCTGGTTCCACACCCCTACAGCCCAGCCCGGGGATGGCCATTCAGCGTGCCCACCTAGCACAGCTTCTTTCTCCTCTTGGATGCCAGCCACAGGCTTAACTAGACCACATCTCCTGAAGCTTCACAGTGGGTGATTATTACCCACCATGGATAATAATAGGATGTGCATTTTACAGATAATATACTAAATAACAGGATGTGTAGTTTCATACATCACCTGACCCAGTGACCAGTGGAAAGTCTCCACAGATGCAAAATATTTATTTTTCTCTCACGCCTTCCCTCACCATCTGCCAAATAACCACAGAATTCTGTGTGCTTATCTGGTGCCACTAGGGCATTTGTGAAACAGAAACCAAAAATTTGCAGCCCATTTCTTGCCTGATGCTTAGCAACACAGTATCCCTACACCTACCTAAAGAGTGTAATACTCAAGCAATTGGAGGAAAATGTGGCCTGTGGTTGCCATATGTGGATTTCTGCTCTCAAAGCTGTGAGTCACAAGCATTTCCTGCCCACCCCCATACTTGGGGAACCAAGCTGGAAAAAGGAGGAACATTTTCAGTGATAATAAGCATGTTCCTTGTAGCCAACTCTTCCATCTGTTCCTACAGTTTCTATCTATAAGAATATATTGAGTTGTTGGAAAAGTCATGATGCATTTTTGCAACAAAAAACCCCAGAAAAAATACATCATGACTTTTCCGACAATCCAATACAAAGGTTTTGCTAAATGGATTCAGACTAACTAAGGTCAACATACAGCCATTGCAGGTGGGGTCATCAGACACAGAAAACTGTTGTTCTGGAAAACAGAGATGCTGAGAAACACTCTTGCTATGTGCCCTTCATTTCTGGCTTAAGAGGGAAGAGATGACAGGTACAATGAAGATGAATTCACTGTGGAGGAATAAAAGGAAATGGCTTCAGATACAATACTTTGAGATCTAAATGAATGGTTGACTCAAAGGCTCTCTTATTTGTTTTCACGTTTCATTTTTAAAAGAACAACAAAGGTGTTAATAGAAATAGACACTGACATTGTACTTCTGTTTGTATTTTCTTTTAGGCCTCAATTAAATTTTACTTCAAGCTCTTCCAATGTTTTTAAATTTCAGATATCAGTAGGACACAGACCAGTACCACTCTACTCTGGACTTTGTGCTTTAGAAAGCAGTCCTCTGGTTCACCAGGAGCCCATGCCACCCTGGATACCACATGTGGGTACCCAGGATCCCAAAATCCCATCATGACATACAAAAGCCTCCTCCTCATGCTCCTAACAGAGATTGCTCTGCAGGTGTGCAAAACTGGAGCCTGAGGAGAGAAGATCTTAAAAGTTCTCCTCCAGTCAAGATGGTGGAGTAGGTAAACACTGTACTCACCTCCTCCCACAACCACGTGAAAATTACAACTAAATTACAGAACCACCACCCATGAAAACCACCTCAGCACTGGCTGAACAGGACTCCTGTAACTAAGGATGTGAAGAAGAAGCCATGTCAAG
>NW_017732005.1:36160-37097 GCF_001890085.2 Hipposideros armiger | reverse complement strand
TTCCTAGGAAAAAACATAGACATTCCTTCCCCCACGCAAGGACCGAATCTAAAATTATTAGATAAAATTGTCCATTGTAAAGACGTTATAAAGAATTTAAAAACTGTGAAAATTTGAAACTTCAAAATTTGAAAAATGGATTTAGTTAAGGTTGGTATCCTTGGTGCCCAAGGAATACCTATAGTCTCCCCCTTTTTGTTTTATTAATTGAAATGTTAGGGATTGACGGGTACATGTTTTGTGTTAGCATAACCATGTCTCTATGATTGAATATAAGAGAATGACTAAATGAATTATACTGGTGAATTTTGGAGTAAGAAAATTTTAATGTCCATGATGTTGAGAATAATTTCGTGGAGTTGGTCTGGAAGGACGAAAGCCGTCCCCCTTGCCAATGAGACAACTCCGTATAATGTGTGACTGAACTTCAAAGTAAAAGAAATACAGTTGACTATACTTATTCCTAAGTATACCTAAAATTAATAAACTTTACTTACTTATACTTAAAAATACCTACAGTTAAATGAAGTTCATGAACCTTAAAATTGACTAACTTATGCTTAACATTACCTAATGTTAATTAAACTTAACCCTATAATTAAAAATACCTAAAATCAAGTACTTGACCTTATTTTTATACCTAACCTTATCCCTAAAAACACCTAAAATTAATTATACTTAGCCTTATGCGTGTACCTATCCTTATTACCTAAGATTAATTATACTTAATCTTATACTTATATGTAACCTTATACTGACCTAATATTAATTGTGCTTAACCTTCTTTATAAACATTCCTAAAGTTGTTGCTTTCCTTTATACTTACTTATACTTAACCTACACTTAAAACTACCTAAAATTAATTCTTAACCTATACTTAAAAATGCCTACGATTTTATCCCATTAATATCTCCTAGGAGTTTGGAAAATTATGAAA
>NW_017732005.1:30105-32554 GCF_001890085.2 Hipposideros armiger | reverse complement strand
AGGTGCAGAAGTCCCTACCCATTTACTAAAACAAGGTCTATCTTTAAGGATCTAGGCAACAAGGTAGCCATAAAAAGCCTCAATCTGACAAAATGAGGAAGACCCCAAGTTAGGGGGCAGTGATGAAGAAAGAGGAATATGCTTTTAGAAAGAACAGATGCTAGTTAGAAAGAGGTAGGAAAAAGCTCACATTTCAAACAAAAGAAACCTTTCTTCTGTGCCCAACAGGGTTATATTTGAGTTCCTTTCCAGATATAAGGCATGCAAATTGTATGGACAATGTTTACCTCAGGCGCTGGGTGGAAGGAAATGACAGGCTTTGTAACCTGTGCAAGTTTTATCTGGGAAGGTCTCGCTGAGGAAAACGACCCCAGCAATTCTATCACAGTCACAGGGAAGCCCCATTTTTTTTTATTTTAAAAGTAAATTGCTTCAGAAAGTACTCTTTAAAGCATTTTCATTTTCCCCATCTCCTCATAATGGTGTAAGGCAGATCGTTCGATTAAGCCTAACTTTAATAAAAATGTTTATTAAGGATCTATAACGTACCTAGCAGGTTGCTAGAGTCTGTGAAATATTTTAACAAGCATAAGACAAGCTGGGTTCGTAATGAATAATTAGATAAAAATAAAGCAAGCTACACTATTTCAATTATACTTATGCTGCCCAATGAGAATTTTCCTCCGTTTTCCTTTCATGCTTCATGAAGAAGCACATATAATAGTTTTAGCTACATTTTAACATTGTAATCATGACGTTAGCAGATGTTTTCAAATGACCACAGTGCATATAGGATACTTTTTAAAAAGTTACTCTTGTGAAAATTACTCTAAAGAGAACTGGAGTTCTTATTCTTTGAGTTGAGTTGGATGTAACAATTTTCCACACACTATTGCAGACATGTGGAGCACTTACCTATGCTCAAAAAATAACAGTATAAACCTATAACAAAATTCTGTACTATCTAAACTTCATCAAAACCACTGAAGCATAGATTTCCTTATAATACTCTATATGCATATATAAACAAATATTTGCATTACATACTAATCAAACACAGCCGAAAGTTACATTGCTTTTACAGTATTTGAGTGTCAGCATTGGGCATTTGGCACATAATTCAACATCGGAAATGGAGGCCTAAAGGCGCATTCAGATGTGCATAGATTAATTGTATTATGATACCAAATGTGTTTATCAAAATTAGCAAAATAAGACCACCTGTGTGATTTACAAGAATGGCTTTAATGATTGACACACAAAAAAACTGACTTTAAATGACTCTTAATTCTACTAGTTTTATATACTAAAAAACCCAAAAAACTTGTTTATAAGAAATCTGAAAGGAAGACAGATGCAAGTTACACTGCTTTTATTGAACTTTTTCAATTTGAAAAACTCCTGATTATGAAGTCTTTGTATTGTTCATATATGTTACCACAAACAGAAAAGTCCAGTGACTGCTTGTTACCCTAGAACATTCATATTTAAAAATGTGGTCCAATTGTACAAAACATAATGAAAGATGAGACACTTTCTTTTGTGAGATTAGTGGCTCCTAAGGACTATGGATCTCAGCATAGAAAGAACATTTGGTGACTTTTGTTTTTGCCTCTTTAATATTGTTTGGTCAAGGTATGGGTTAATTTCAATTGCACTCACAATTATTTTTATGGCTAATTACAATGCGACATTAAACACTATTCTGGAACAAGGTATGTTGGGAATACAATGTCATATAAGATGACACAACTTTCTTCTCTTCAGATGATTGGATGGACTTTTGGATTCTGGTTAATCACTCTGCCTTTTACAAAGATTGTCAGTAGCAGTGTGTGCTATAAGAAAGAGTGCTACAAAGAGTAACTGTTAACTTCCTATTTTAGTCTTCTGTAATATGGGTACATTTATCTTGGTTTGATCCTTGAAAATTGCCTAAATAATACAAATCAGGCATTTAACGTATGTTAGATTAGAACATGTGAAAGGATATTACAGTATTTACTGTTGTAGATATGTAAATAAATTACATATCTAATTTATGTCTAAATTACATGTTCAGACTCTGATCTATGATTTCCCATTGATAATGAGAAGACTATTTGTTTCTTTTTAAGGAAGGATACAACATCTGAACAGCGACCAAGAAATATGACTTTTCTCACCATCATCATCATTTCAGCATTAGTGTAAACAGGGATGGTGATAGTACCTACTTCATAAGGTTGCTGTGAAGATTAAGTAGCTAAATGTCAGCTACTACTGTTACTGGAACTCTCAACCACTTAGACCATGACACCTGTTCATATTCAATCAGACTGAAATCTTTAAAATGCATCTCATAATATATATTGTTGAGAGGCAAAGAATGAGTCTGTATTCAGGATTTTTATCATGAAGGGAAGTCAACATTACAGCTAATAATTTTTAACTAATTATCCAAACTAAT
>NW_017732005.1:24385-27895 GCF_001890085.2 Hipposideros armiger | reverse complement strand
CACTAAAAAGCCAATATTGTTAAATGATGGTTCTCTCAACTGTATCTATACATTCAATGCAATCTCTACCAGAATTCCAGCAGGCTGTGTGTGTGTGTGTGTGTGTGTGTGTGTGTGTGTGTGTATAAACTGATAAGCTGATTCAAAAATTTATATAAAAATGAAAAAAAACAGAAGAGCCAAAATAATTATACTGTCTGATTTCAAAACTTACATAGCTATAGTAACCAGGACAGTGTGTTACTAGCAAAGGGTTAACATACAGATCAGTGGAACAGAATAGAGTCCAAAATACGCACAAATATAAAGACAACAGATATTTGACAGAAGTTCAGTGGTGAGAAGGTATTTTTTTTTCAGCAAATGAGGCTGAAACAACTGTATATCCCTATGAATGACTGACTGAATGAATAAAATAATAATAATTGACCCTTATTCACACCAGACACAAAATTAACTAAAAAGAACAAATTGAAATAAAATAGCTCGATGTAAACTGAATGCCTTTCTAAACTACCTTATACAAAGTCTAGTTGTAATTTAAATTGAGAATAACCATATGTTCACATAAAAAAAACACCCCGCTAAACTGACGTTTATCAAAATTAAAAACTGGAATGCTTGCTTTAAAAGACACCATTGAGAAAATATAAAGGCAAGCCCCAGACTGGAAGAACATAGTTGCAAATCCTCTATCTGGCAAGAGATTTGAATCCAGAATATATAAAGAACTCATACACCTCAGTAACAATAAAACAAACCAATTTAAAAATGGGCAAAATATTTGAATGGACATTTCACCAAACAAGATATACAAATGGCTAATAAGCACATAAAAAGATGCTCAACATCAATAGTCATTAGGGGACTGCAAGTTAAAATCATAATGCAATAGCATTACATATCCCCAGAATGGCTATAATTAAAAAGACAACCAATATCCAGGGGTGTGGAAGACNCAAAGAATGAGTCTGTATTCAGGATTTTTATCATGAAGGGAAGTCAACATTACAGCTAATAATTTTTAACTAATTATCCAAACTAATAATACCTACCTGTGGAGTGTGATGAACTTCAAGCCACTTGTGTCAGCTGAATAAAGACTATACTGAACAGGGCAGTCAGGGTGACTTCTGAAAGAGACACATTTATCAAACCCTTGGACCAGCACATGCAAGTTTAGTCCAGGAACATCTGTGCTCTACGAGTCTTGTCTGAATGGCAGATAGCTTCTGCCAGGAAAAGAACAAGTTGTTTTTTAATGTGATCTTCTTCCTTCCTATCTCCTAGACATGAAAGTAACTGCCATAGACTTGGTCCAAAAAAAGTGAGAATAAGTGAATCGTTTAGTTGTATCTAAACTTGGCAAAAAAGAAAGAACAAGAAGCAATGAATTAAAAAAGAATTACTATTGGGATAAAATCAAAATGGAATTTTAGAAATGGTTTAGGCACCCTAACTGGGCAAAGTATATCCTCAATTTCTTGTGGAAGAAAATTCCTTATTTGCATTCTGCGGAAAAGCAGCTCATAGTTTCTGCAAAGGAGCAACATTGGTATTGTGGCAGGGAGCGCTATTATGAGGGGCTGTCCTGTGCCCTGGGCCCCACATAACATGCACCGGCTCTGACTACTGGACACTAAATGCTGGAACTTTCCTCCAGACACCGTCTCCTCACGCCCCCAGGCTTTCAAATCCTTCCCGGGAGACAGGTAATGTCACTCTTAGTGGAGAGCTACTGTGGCAGACAAGGACATAAGGAGTACAACACAATTTGATGTTGAAATTACGCTTCTTCAAGGACTCAACCCAAGAGTTTACCGATTCAGTTTAGTGAACTGGGTGTGAAGTCACTTTGCAACATTTCAGGAAAGGACATTCTAGGAAAGAGTGATATTAATAGGAAGAGTCATGGCTAAGAACATGGATTCGTTTCAGCTCTACCACTTCCTACTGTGATAACTTGGGCAACTTTTTCCTTCTAAGAAAGGGAGGGGCAGTCATGATATTNCATTATTTTCACATAAACAAGAGTGGGCATTATTTATATCCTCAATTTACATCCCCAAAGTATAATGCTAGTGTTAGTGTTTTTAGCAATGCATCATATGGTACAATAGAACAATAATAAAAAATAATGCATAAAAATAAAAAAGAGGTCATATCAAATGATTCCACATTCAAGGATTGGAGGGGAGGAGTGCTGCACAACTTAGCTCTGTGACACTGTATTTGAGAAATACACTTTGATTTTAGAACTATATATTGCAGTAAAAATTACTAATTTAATTTACTTGTCTCAGTACTTTAATTGCCCAGAACATAAAAGTAATAGCTATCTTTTATCGATTACCTGCTATATTCCAGGCACTTTGACCTCTGCATTTTTCAGGTGAGGAAACTCTCAGGAGGTAGTAACTTGCTTAGGCTTCATTTTGAACCTTGACATTCAAGTTTTGACAAAAACCTTGTCTTAAACACTAAACCTATTATGACCTCCTGTGGGCTATGACCTGGGCCTTTGGAGGAACTGGACACAGCACTGACGGCTCTGTGCCGATGCGGCTCCCTTTCTGTCTTTCCTAAGTGCACAGGGTACACTTGCTGTACGGCTGGGTGTGCTGACACTAGATCGTCATACAATCTTCAGAGGACAAATTCTTTAATATGCTAAAGTCTCAGATTAAGGTTAATGATACAAATGGGCATTTAACAAATGTTACTTATTGGGTTGTCAGAAAAGTCATGACGCATTTTTGCAACGAAAAACAGAGAAAAAATATGTCATGACTTTTCCAACCACCCAATAGATGAACGATTCCCATTTTAGAAAAATTAAAGCAAATCTTGCAGAAATACAGCTCTTGTGCGATATTGGGAAAGAATACTAATCACCACCATGACCAGATCTATTGATTGAATCCAATCCCCTCACTCCCAACTGTTTGGAAGATAGTACTGTGTTTCCCTGAAAATAAGACCTGACTGAAAAATAAGCCCTAGCATGATTTTTCAGGATGCTTGTAATATAAGCCCTACCCAAACATAAGCCCCAGTTAAGATTGTCAGCCAGACATGACTGTTTGAATAAATGCAGATTTTTGTACATGAAGAAATTAATAAATGTAGATTGTTGGAGCAAAAATTAATAGACGACCTGGTCTTATTTTCAGGGAAACATGGTAGGATAGATCCTGGGCTGGGAGTCCACTAGCTCCAGCCCTCATGTTTGACAGGGTGAGGCCAAACAAGCCTTTGGATTTTTTCAGTGCTGTACTTCTTGTATATTCTAATACTGACCTTGCCAAACCCAAAGGATGACTGTTAGAATAAAATGAAGACATGTATCTGAGGGCGTTTTGGAAGGTACCATATATATAAATGCTGTATGCAATATAAGTGTTGTATACAAATGTATTATTTCAGTTATTGTTCATTGAAGGTGCAGAAGTCCCTACCCATTTACTAAAACAAGGTCTATCTTTAAGGATCTAGGCAACAAGGTAGCCA
>NW_017732005.1:20647-22707 GCF_001890085.2 Hipposideros armiger | reverse complement strand
TACAAGTCCTTTAAGTTGCATATGAATATGCAGTATTGATTACCTGCAAGGATTATTTTACATTATCTTTAGAAATCATTGGAAGCTTCATATTTACTTACACTGCACCTAAAAACTGTAATTTGGATGTTAAAATCCATGTTTTTAGTCATATGCCAGCACTGATACTTATGAAATACTCAAAACTGTGACTAGAATTATCTTTAGAGCATAGCAGATTAGGTTCAATTTTGAGCGTCGAACTCTAGGGTCCTAGCCCTTTTAAGTCATTAGTAGCTCTACAAGTGAAAAGGGGAGGCAGCTGTCAGTAGCTGCTGGGAAGGCGGGAAGGCTCAAAGGGAACCCCTCCATCCTACTACCAAAACAAAGCTGTAAGATCCCCTCTGTCCCCTCAGGCCGCAGGCTGACCTTTTCTCTCTTTGCGCTCAGATTCCTTTGATATCTACTTTCTCCTGGATAAAATGTGGTGTGGGAGAGGAAGAAGTGCTCAGTGTAATTATAACTCAGGCCGGGCTCTCTCCACCCATTAGGGGAAATCCCACTTGGCCCATATGTCTCTAGGGACAACTCTTTCTGGGATACTATTTTTAACAGAATATCTGCAGCAAGAACAGAATGAAATATCACCAGCATAATCATTTATTACAGAAATAAGAATTTTGAGACATGCAAGAAAGTCTGAGGATCAAAACAATTTTTATTCTCTATTTTATATAATTGATGAGGTGGAGAGTTTATTACATATATTTCTAAAATAGGCTATTCTTCCTTTTTCTTCTAAGAACAGGTATTTTCTCGGTGTAGGACTGAAAATTTATTTTCACATCTCTTCCTGTCTTTCACTTGCACACTTGCAGAATTTACTTTTTAGGTTGCCACAAAGAAGGGCAAATGTGATCTTAGAGCGAGGGTTCCTCATGTTACAAATGAAANACAGTTCACAACTGCTGAGCCTATGTCACAATGTTTTGTTTCATTAATTATGTATTCAGCAGAGGAATCCACAATGAAGAAATATGAAAACAAGGAAAGCATGCTCTCTAATTCCTTACTTCTTAATCTAACAAATGTATTAAGAATGTAATATGCTGTTGTCTAAAATAGTTTGTAATTCACATTTTTACTGAACTCTAATGGAATCCACCATATTTAGTCAGAAATAAATTCAAAATATTTTAAGTAAGAATAACACAAAATAAAATGGTAAAGTGTTACTCAGCAACTCACCAGTTACTCAGTGCCTGCAACAATAAAATACAATCTAAATCCAGAAGCCAGGATCTGCCTTTTTCTAAATAAATAGAATTTCTAGAGATTTACGTATCTTTATGACAAAATAACAGTAATGTAAATGTGATGCTTTATATACTCGTACATACATATACATAATTTAACAATTAAAACATTTTAAAATGTTCACTGCCCCAATATAAAAATAACCCAGAACTATCATAGTCCTGTATTATCAGTTAAGAACATTATGATAATACTGCAATTATTTTTCACAATCTGTAGCACCCTGTCCATACTTCATGGATTAGGTCACTGTGACATTACTAGTTTGATAATTCACTAGCTGGAAAATAATGCTATCACCAGAGCTACAATCATGATATGTATTCCTACATACTAGTAACAATCAGAAAATGAAATTAAAAATACAATTCCATTCACAATTGCATCAAAATGAGTAAAACGTTTAGAAATAAATTTTACAAAAAAGTGCAAGATTTGTACACTGAACATTATAAAATATTGCTGAGAAAAACTTTTTAAAATATCTAAAATGAAAAGATGGTCCATGTTCATTCTATGCTTCAAATGACAGACACCACTAAAAAACCCAATATTGTTAAATGATGGTTCTCTCAACTGTATCTATACATTCAATGCAATCTCTACCAGAATTCCAGCAGGCTGTGTGTGTGTGTGTGTGTGTGTGTGTGTGTGTGTGTGTATAAACTGATAAGCTGATTCAAAAATTTATATAAAAATGAAAAAAAACAGAAGAGCCAAAATAATTATACTGTCTGATTTCAAAACTTACATAGCTATAGTAA
>NW_017732005.1:15207-17670 GCF_001890085.2 Hipposideros armiger | reverse complement strand
TTTCATTTCCCTAATGACTAGTGATATTGAGAAGTCTTTCATGTGCTTATTAGTCATCTGTATATCTTCTTCAATGGAGTGTCTACTCAAATATTTTGCCCATTTTTTTCGTTGAATTTCTTGTTTTCGCCTTTACATATTCTTTATGTATATAATGTAAGAAGTATCCATATGTTTTGGATCTGATTATATATTTGGTTCTGACAATGGTTCAGATACATGTTTTGCTAATATTTTATTTCAGTCTGTAGCTTGTCTTTTCATTTTATAAAAATGTCTTCTGAAGAGCAAAATTTGTAATTTGATGAAGTCTAATTTACCCATTTTTTCTATTTTGGTTTATGCTTTCTATGTCCGATCTAAAAAATCTTTACCTAGCCCAAGGCCAGTAATATTTTCTCCAGGGTGTTCTTCTAGAAGTTTTATTATGGTTTTAGCTCTTAAATTTAGGTCTATGATCCATTTCAAGTTAATTTTTGTATATGGTGTGAAGGGTCAAGAATGGTACTGGGACAATTAGATAACTATATTAAAAAAAATTGAAACTTGAGCAACTGTCCCAGTACCATTCATTGAAAACACTGTCTTTTTCTCACTCAGTTACCCTTTGCCAAAAATCTGTTGAGCTTCTACAGATTAATTTCTGTACTCTCTATTATGAACCACTGGTTTTTATGTCTATCTTGATGCAAATCACATAGTCCCTGGCTTACTGTAGTTTTGTAGTCTTGAAATCAGAAGGTATAAGTCCTCTAGCTTTGTTATTTTCAAAATTGTTTTGGCTAACGTAGGTCCTTTGCATATCCATATAAATTCTTCATTAACTAGGGTGTAAGTACATGAAGATAGCATTTCATGTTTCTCGAAAATTTCAAATGAGCCCATCATAGGGTTTGCACAAGGTATAAGTATTAGGAGACTGGATGATTAAAGCTCTCTTTTTCTCAGAAGAGTGATTACAGTAAGGATATTTTATTGCTTTGACAAAATTTGACAGTGAAAAATCCAGTATATCAACTTTTGNCCATATGGAAGAAAATCAATGATCAAATAAATTCAACATGATTATGGTGACTAAAGCAAAAATACCAAGTATTATTTTCAGTTCTTGTTTGGCACATATATTAATAAATTTTCAAACATCAAACAATGTAACACCAATATCTACTAAAACTAGCACAATAAGATTCCTAAAGCACAATTATTAACATCATAAAAACCTATGACTTCCCATAAGCATTCCCTTATGAGTTCTGTAACTGAGCATACCCTCTGTGCTGTGACAGCTGGTCCAGGCCCGGTCTTTTCAGGATTCCTTAGGATTCGTTCAGGATTTTCAAGTTAACTCATGCTGAATCCTACAATTCCTTATTGAATTTGGTGGATCTTGAACAAGCCTTCATTTCTGAGAATTTATACATATACTCATCACAGTTTTGAGAAGAATGGAAGGCCTTCATACATGTCAGTTTTCAGTTTAATCCAATCATTAATTTTTTGCAGAGTTGTTTTTTCTTGACTTAATATTTTTGCAAGTTTTTTCATTTTTTCTTCATTTCTTTCTATGTACTTCAACCCTTCCAACTGCAGCTGATCCAGCTTTTCATTTCGACTTTCATCTAGAGGTATGTTTTCACACATTACAGGGTTGAATCTAAAATAGGTGTCAGGAGGTAACAAGCCATCAAGCATTATATGGACTTCTGTTAAAATAAAACAAACAAAGAGAGGATAGGGTGGATAAGAAAACTGAGTTATTCTGCAATGATCTAATTTTATCTTTATTTAAAATTATCTTCTTTTAGGGTATATTACAAAGCCTTGCTTATGTCATCACTCCAACTAATTAACAGTAGAAAGTAAGGAATCCATAATAATGATTATAACTATAAAATAAAATGCATCTCCCAGAATACTTCATATAATTCTGCTTAAATTAAAATACTTGCTCCAGTGTTCTATTCTCTCTGCTTTTCACCACACTGCTGAAATGCCTTTCTAACCTTCTTTTTTAAATTTTTTGGGATCATCTTTATTGAAGCATAATTTACGAGGTGTGATAAAAAAAGTGTTTAAATACAAAAAATTTATCACAGTAAAAAACACACTGCCATTAAATCCCTTGAAAATACACCCCTTCGCTTCAAACACACTTATCCTATCATTCTTGCCACTTTCTGAAGCAGTTCTGGAAGTCCTCTTTTGTGAATATCTTTGCACTTTCATGACTGCCTCGATGTCCTGAATCATTTTGACTTTAGGGAAGAGCCAGAAGTCACATGGTGCCAGATCCAGTGAATAAGGTGTATGAGGACACACCATGTTTTTATTTGACAGAAATTGTTGTACCAGAAGCGATGTGTGACACGGAGCGTTGTCATGATGGAGGATGATTTACAGCACACTTTAAAACACACTTTCTCTCAACCGTAGCTCACACCCGACTGACTGCACCAAACAAGT
>NW_017732005.1:11178-12442 GCF_001890085.2 Hipposideros armiger | reverse complement strand
CTGGCTGTGAAAAACTGTGGGGACACTGACCATCTGGGTGGGACAGAAGGCTGCGGGTAACCCAGACATCCCTTTAAAGGGCCCACACACAGACTTGCTCACAGGCAGTCATCCTGGGCTCCAGTGGAGGTAAAGTGACTTGAAAGGAGTCAGAGACATAAAAAGAGACTGAGTTGTGTGGCTGTGGGCTGAGGACTGGAGGGACAGTCGCCATTTTCCCTATATAGAATCCTCCTCCCATGCAGCTGGCAGGTGGGTGCCATGTTTCCTATGTTGAGCCCTCCCCCATAGGGCCAAATCTGAATCTGCATTGGCCTGGTGAGCTCCGCTCAGTTCTACCTGGTGACTGCCTGAGAACCCACCTCACCCATCTCACATACCACATGAGGCTCTGTTAGCAGCCGAGCCATCTGGGAGCTGGGAGACAGCAGCAGGCTTTGGGGTGTCCTGGGGTTTTGCGGAGCTGCCCCAGGACCAGAACTGGTGGCAGCCCTCCTCAATTCATAGCATGGCATCTCCCAAGTGCCTACAGGTCCAGCACTGGGAAAGACCAACTGGGGATTGCTTTGTAGCTCCTACCAAGTAGTCTCCAGCTGGTCACATGCAGTGGCTGACGTGGGTCTATAATGAAGCCTCACCCAAGAGGCCCCAGAACCAACATACATGAAGGTCAATTTCAGAGCACAGAAGCACAACACCCAATTAGCCACAATTAGCCTCAAAGGGTGGTCTCAACAGGCACCAGAGCCCACTGGTAAGGACCCCTGCACAGCCCAAAGCAGTGGATGTGGCAAAACCCCATAGCCAGTCAGCCTGAGGTTCAATCCCACCCACTGATGTACCAAAAGTAATCAAGGCTCAACTGTAACAGGAGGGTACACACAGCCCACACAAATAATACTCCTGGAGAATCTGTCACATGTGACCAGGGAAACTGGGCCCCACAAGGCACCAACTACATAAGGCCACCCGGCCAGGCTGCGGAGACGTAGATCTACCTAATACATAGAAAAAAACACAAGAGAGGCAGCCAAAATGAAGAAACAAAGAAATATGTCCCAAATACAAGAACAGGAGAAAACTCCATAAAAAAAACTAACCGAAATGGAGGAAAGCATTCTACCAGATGCAGAGTCCAAAACAATGGTTATAAGGATGCTCGGTGAACTTAGTGGAATAATAGATGAACTCAGTGAGAACTTCAACAAAGAAACAGGAAGTACAAAAAAAGGACAAAAATTCATAAAAAAGAATCAGAAATGAT
>NW_017732005.1:8434-10013 GCF_001890085.2 Hipposideros armiger | reverse complement strand
TTAGAGCATTTCACCCCAAAGCAGCAGGATATACATTCTTTTCAAGTGCACATGGAACATTTTCCAAGATAGACTATATGTTAAGCCACAAAACAAGTCTCAATAAATTCAAGAAGACTGAAATCATATCAAGCATTTTTTCTGACCTGAACAGTATGAAACTAGGAATCAATTACAAGAAAAAAACCAAAAAACACACAAACACATGGAGGCTACATGACATGCTACTAAATAATGAATGGGTCAATCAACAATGAGATCAAGGAAGAAATCAAAAGATATCTTGAAATAAATGAAAAGGAAAACACAATGACCCAAAATCTATGGAACACAGTGAAAGCAGTCCTAAGAGGGAAATTCATAGAAATGCAGGCCTACCTCAAGAAACAAGAAAAATCTCAAACAAATGATCTAATCTTACATTTAAAGGAACTAGAAAAATAGCAAACAGAGCCCAAAGTGAGTATAAGAAAGGAAATAATAAACATCAAAGTGGAAATAAACAAAATACAGGCTAAAAGAAGCAATACAAAAAGCAATGAAACCAAGAGTTGGTTCTTTGAAAAGATAAACAAAATTGATACACCTTTAACCAGACTCATCAAGAAAAAAAGAAGACTGAAATAAATAAAATTAGGAATGCAAGAGGAAAAGTGACAACAGACACCACAGAAATACAAAGGATTATAAGAAAATATTATGAACAATTATATGCCAACAGTTGGACAATCTGGAAGAAATGAATAAATTCCTAGAAACATACAATATTCTAAGACTAAATAAAACAGAAACAGAAAATCTGAACTGACCAATTACTACTAACGAAATGGAATCACAATTCAACAAGCTCCCAAAAAACAGAAGTCCTGGACTGGATGGCTTCACAGATGAATTTTATCAAACAAAAAAGAATTAACACCAATCCTTCTCAAACTCATTTCCCTCACTAGGAGGGAAAGCTCCCAAACTCATTTTATGAGGCCACCATTACCCTGATTCCGAAGCCAGACAAACGCATTACAAAAATAGAAAACTACAGGCCAATATCCGTGATGAACATACATGCAAAAATCCTCAACAAAATACTAGCAAACCGAATTCAGCAATACATTAAAAACATCATATACCATAATCAAGTGTGATTTATTCCTGGGATACAAGGTTGACTCAATATCTGCAGATCAATTCAGGTGATACACCATATAAACAAACCGAAAGATAAAAAGTATGTAATCTTATGCAAAAAAAAGCATTTGATAAAATCCAGCATTCGTTTGTGATAAGAACTCTCAGCAAACTGGGAATAGAGCGTATGTACCTCAACACAATAAAGGCCATATACGACAAACCCACAGATAACATCATACGCAATGGGGAAAAGCTAAAAGCTTTCTCTTTAACATCAGGAACAAGACAAGAATGCCCACTTTCACCACATATATTCAACACAGTATTGGAAGTTTTAGCCACAGCAATTAGACAAGAAAAAGAAATAAAAGGCATCCAAATTGGAAAGAAGTAAAACTGTCATTATTTGCAGATGACATGATACTATATAAAGAGAACTGTAAAGATTCCA
>NW_017732005.1:6883-8290 GCF_001890085.2 Hipposideros armiger | reverse complement strand
ATCTGCGACAACTTGGATGGACCTAGCGAATATTATGCTAAGTGAAATAGTCAGACTGAGAAAGACAAATACCATATGATCTCACTTATATATGGAATCTAAAGAATAAAATAAATGAACAAACAAAACAGAAAGAGACTCACAGATACACAGAACAAACTAATGGTTGTCAGAGGGAAGGGAGTTTGGGGAGCTAGGTTAAAAAGGTAAAGGGATTAATAAATATGAATTGGTAGTTACAAAATAGTGACAAGGATGTGAAGAACAGCATAGAGAATATAGTCAATGTTGCAACAACTATGTATAGTGCCAGGTGGGTACTAGACTAATTGGGGGGATCACTGCACAAACTATATACATGTCTAACCACTATGCTGTACACCTGAAATTAATACAAAATAATATTGAATGTCAACTGTAACAAAAAAAAAAAAAAGAAAAAAAGAAAGATTATATAAGAAACAAACCAACCAATCAAAGGCTAGGTCTTATAGGGACTAGTAAATTTCAGTCAATGAGACTTCTGGATTTTGTTCTAGGCATTATAGGAAGCCTAGAGTGTTTTGAGCAGGGTAATAGACATAATTTTTGTTTTCAAAAATCACTTTGGCCTTTATGTGATGACTAGATTACAGGGGCAGCAAGAGTAAAAGGCTGTACTGTAATTCCGGTTTGCCTCCACATTACTAAATAACCTAATTCCGTAGTACTCCAATTCTCTCACTGTTATGTGTATATTTAACCAACCTGACTCCTTTTCTTTTCCCTGTTTCTTATCTGGCTTACGAGTCTTCAGCCAGGCTTTTATGTTAATCCAGCTTTAGCTACTTCTCCAATTGTAAGTAGGCAAAGGCAGCACTAGCTTCCAGAAGGAGAACAGTCTCTATTCCAGGGTTTCTTAGAAGAAATGGGTGAGGGGAAATGGAAGTAACAGAAGACCTGTGCCCAGGTGCTTCCTAAGCCTACTGTACAGACATAACATACTCTTTTGTAGTCAGCATTAGCACATTCTACCAAAAGCTGAATTCTAGGAGTTAAAGAGCTCGAAGGGAGCAAGAAACTAACCTTCTGTGTCTGTAGCACTGTTGATAACATTAGACAGTTTGGTTTTCAAGCTTGTGTATGTCATGGTGTTTTTCACATCACTTTCATAACGTCCAGTGCCTAGGGACACGATGCACTCTAATGGGACATCTGGCCAAAGGCATTTACACTCGTGCATTGCTAATGCTGAAGGATTATTCAGAAGCAAACCTCCATCCTGCAAAATATAAGTCAAGAAAATACAATACACAACTCTTCAAAGTGAAATTTTATCTTATAAATATGAATACAATTATATTTTAAACAGTTTGAAATTTACTCACAGGGAAAGCTGAACTACATAATAAATTCAACAACAAATAA
>NW_017732005.1:2705-3533 GCF_001890085.2 Hipposideros armiger | reverse complement strand
GCAAACTCAAAGTAGGATGTCAGAGAATACATACAAAAAGATCACAATCCCAAACTCAACTGATCAAAGTGCAAGCTAAGATTGTAAGTAAGCCTTCTGATTCCAAGTAGGCTGCTTCAGTTTATTCATTAAAGCTTAAATGTCCATCTAATCTACCCCAGGCCAAAAAGCACGTAGTGACTACAGTTTGGGGGAATGCTAACCTTTGTGTGGCTGAGTTAGAAGCAGATGAACTGAGACTCTACCTGCTGGAGAGTGGGATAAGTTTTTAGAGCCACTAGACCCGCTTTCCTTAAGAACCAGTAGAGGCTAAACCCATGTCATTCTAAACCACTGTACCTTCGTTCCCATAACAGCATTCAATTCTCTGAACCTCCTTGCCACCAACAGAGTCCTCCACTCTCCCCTCACACCCTACACCCTTCCACTGTACTCTATGAAACTGTTCCAGGGTGAAAACTCCCAACATAATCTCACCTTCTTCTGCAAGTGGTCTTTCTCCTTTGACTTAACAGAAATATGGCTGTTCCCTGAAATCATTTCCCAGGTCGTTATGAATTCTTTCATATCTCACATACTTTAGTGGATAAGAGGGGTTGGTATCTTAAATGTGTTCTTCAGTGTTCTTTCTAGACTATTATTTGTTCCAATCCACTTGGAAAAGTCACATTCTTTAACGGCTCTGCTACTAGGCTATGCCACCATTTCCTCACCACCATTGTCACCTATCAACCTCCAGTCATTCCTCATTCAAAAAATTAGTCAGCACCTGCCTCACAGACCTCCTTTCTACCCCATGTAGAAAGGGGCAGAAATGGTTTATATCAC
>NW_017732005.1:0-1135 GCF_001890085.2 Hipposideros armiger | reverse complement strand
CTTTATACATCAACTAAGATGAAATGTCTTTGTAAAGCCAATCCTGACAGAATAAATTACATCTACACCAGTTCTTAACGCTGTACGTATTTTTATGATTGAATTTATCTTCTTATTCTGTAACTGTGTTTCTATCCCTCTAGTTTGAGCTATTTGCAGGGAGGATTCAGGAAACACAAACAATATGCTAGCAGTTACTAAGAACCTGTGTGCTCCTTGTGTTAACAAGGTGCCGGGTGCTGAGTCCGCACTCACGGCAGTTCTGACGAGTCATAAGAACATGAATAATCGGGGCCCGGCACACGCACAACTTGGCAGGTGCTAGGCAGGCGCTTTCTGTTAAAAACCCTCGCTACCTGGAACATTTATGTGAAATACCATAATTCCTCTTAGGTAATGTATTCTGAGTTCTGAACATAACCTTTTAAAACATAAATAAGGCCTAAGAGAAATAATATATTAGAATCTGTCATCAAAGCATTTAGTCCAAACTAATTTATCATGCTTTTTCTCCGAAGACAGGGAATGAATCATTTCATTTTGGAGGTGGAGGTGGAAAAAGATGAGAGAAGGGATATGCACATGCCCAAGCTCATTAAATTGTATACATCAAATATATGCAGTTATTTTATATCAATTATATCTCAAAAAGGCTGTGGGGTTTGTGTGTGTGTGTGAGAGAGAGAGAGTAAGAGAGAGAGAGAGAGAGAGAGAGAGAGAGAGAGAGAGAAAGAGAGAGAGAGAGGGGGAGAGAGGGAGAGAGGGAGGGAGGCACGCGCACGGAGAGGGAGAAAGGATAATTTTTTGTAAAAAGTACTATTTCAAGATAAATATGATGCTACTTGGGCTGGGGGAGAAAAGTAATACATCGGAAGCTACTCAGAACTAATTCTTCTGACTTTTAATTTTTTAGCATATGCAGTAAACCTTGTAAATACTGTAATAATATTCTCTTCATAGTCAAAGGCAAATGAAATCTATCCATCGACCTTGTGTGGAACTAATCTGCCATCTTGACATCTAGGTGAACCCAGATCCTGGACCCCGTCCCCTCCCCCTGGTGAGCTCTGGGATATGTACATAGACCTCTGGGCTGATCACAGGATTCCCATTAGTTTTCTCTCCGGCGTGAGTT
>NW_017737532.1:0-1176 GCF_001890085.2 Hipposideros armiger | reverse complement strand
GAGGGGGGTGAATTCAGAATTAGAAAATTATCAACTTTTGAATTGTAGCATGCATACATACCCACACGATTAGATTGAAAAATTGTCAAAATTGTTTTGGGAACACATTTCTTCATGGTTGTAGAAAAATCTCACAGCTTGCACTAAGAATGAAAGTTGTTAGTTTGCCTATCGTCTGTTGTGGTCTAAATGTTTGTGATTCCCCCCTCTCCCCCCCAAAAAAAATTACATATGTTGAAAGCCTAACCTCCCGTGTGCTGGTATTAGGAGGTAGGGCCTTTGGGAGGTATTTACGCCACGAGGAGGGATGGGTGTTCTCTCTCCCCCCACCCCCTAAAAATGAGGGTACAAGGAACAGATGGCCCTCTGCATGCCAGGGAGAAAGTCCTCACCAGATACCAGATCTGCAGAACCTTGTTTGCAGGCTCCGCAACCTTCAGATCTGTGAGAAGTAAATGCTTGTTTTTAAACCACCCAGTTTATAATTTGCTATAGATGCCCAAGCTGACATCATCTGAACTGTTCATATACATGTTCCTTGGTCTTTAGAGAGAGAGAAATGCTAAGACAAAGGATTATAAAAGAAGCCATGTTTTCCTCAAGGAATGGCATAAGGGCATTTTACTTTCCACTTATGCCTTAAAAAATTTTCCATCTGCTCCTTCCAAGACCCCTAAATATTATGTCTGATGTGAAAGTGCAGAATGAACACAGATCCCTCTGTCATTCCATTCCTCTGCCTTACACACTTACTGGGTAGTTGTCCAAAAGACCCTCCTACCTCTGAATTCTGTGGAAAAAACAAAAACAAAAACAAAAAAATAAGAAAACTTCAGGATAGTACTCAAATAGAACTTCCCAAAACTGGTAAAACGCCCTTAAAGAATTATGGGTATTTTCTGGCAAGATGGTCATGCTGAAGATAGGTAATCGATTCAAACTGTGATGCCTCTAGTTTCCATAGAGAACCTTTCCTTGGGAGAAGAACCAACTATCCTTGCATTCTGCAACCCACCTTCTGCTGAAGCCTTGATTAATCTAGTACATGAGTAATGACCCCCTCCCTTTTTTTTTTTTTTTTTGAGGATTGATTTCTAAAGCTAACGCGATAAGATTGTGGAAAACTTTATTTTACTTATACATTCCTATCTTCAGATCTGAACCTTTGAAATTCTT
>NW_017737531.1:0-1156 GCF_001890085.2 Hipposideros armiger | reverse complement strand
TATAAAGGAATCAGAACTGTGACTGCCAAGCAAAACTACTGAACACAGAAGAATTATATGACAACCTAGTTCAATAGTATAGAATACATGAGAGGAAATCAGAGAAAAGTAAAGAGCAAATAAAAATAAGTGATTATATGCATGTGTTTTACCCTGTTCCACAAGATCTAGCCAGCACTAAATCACAGAGGGAGACAGCTGTGAAAAGGACATTGGAATCGGGACTAGAGTTCTTTCATCAGCCACCATTATACCACCACATGTGTATGATACTGGACATAGTATTTCAACTTTCTGAGCTCCCTAACCTACTGAGCCTTCCTGAGATTTGCGCTAATGCACACAAGAGATTTGTAAACCAAATTTTTATACATCTGTAAGGTATTCTAACTCACTTCTGACTTATTACAACCTGCCAAGAAGACATTGTATCTTCCTATCCTACTTTCCCTCAAGAATTAAAGGAACATCACTTATCTTCTTTCACCAAGGTCCAAGAAAGGAAGATTATAACAGATAGAAAAAATGAAGAAAGAAAAAAAAATTAAATAGAAATTGCACATCCATAGGGAAAAAAGCCAAAATACAAGAAAGATAAAACAGTTTGGATTATTGCTTCTGTTGTTGGAGGGTGAGAATAAGGTCAAAGATTTTAAAACCTTGGCCAAGGCCTCCTCAGAGACTGACAGGCCAGCCAGACCCTCACATCTGGTTAAGCTCAGTGGCTCTCATGGCTGTGGTACATTGACAAGTTTTCAAAACTACCAAATAGAAATGAATCCATTTTAGTTAAGTCTGCATAATAGCATGTGGATTATCCCTTTGCTGATTATACTTTGTTGACATAAACAGTGTCATAGTTTACACTAGCCCAGCAGCAGCTAGCAAGGGGGAAAATAACTTTTAAGTTTATTAATGACTTCCTGTTCTCAGAGAAGGTGTGGAGTATCAATAGCATGAAGCCAGAACTCTTCCCATTTACACAGAATCAGCATATTTGTTGTAAGGAAAATGAGATTTAAGAGCATAGAAGGTGTTATGTGGAATGAAGTTAACCATAGGATAACATGAAGTGGACATTCAGATCTATAAAAGATGATACATGAATCACGTTTTAGTAATTGCCTTAATAATAATTAACTGAATATTCTCTTCT
>NW_017737530.1:0-1178 GCF_001890085.2 Hipposideros armiger | reverse complement strand
CCTAATTGTGTAAACAGTGTTGTTCATCATTCAAGCATTGGGATAACCTGTATCTCTTATAAATCCTTAGGGCCCAATCCTGAGCAGTCATTCCTCTGGATATGCTTGTACTCTCCTATACAGAGCCTCTCTTCCAGTTTCCTAGGTGAGTTTCAGGCTGAGACCAAACTTGTAATTTCAAATACCCAATCTGGAGCTCACATTCCAGGCTTCTCGAGCGTTTAACATAGTGCTTTGATTTAGGGGCTGAGGAAGTAAATGTTGGGGATCCATTCAGTCCCTGCGCCTACAAGTTGTATAGACTCTGATAAATCCTGCATCTTATTAGAGCCTCAGATTCTCCATTTTTAAAATAAGAAGGTTGGAGTAAAAACCATCACTTCATATTTGTATACAATTAAACACTTTGCAAAACACTTCAAGTGTTTTCTTACTTGATCTTCGAAAAAAACCTTAATGTGAAAGGCTGAGCTGGGTTGAAATTAATATCCTTATGTTAATGATGAGGACTAGTAGGGGAAAATAACTTTTCTACATTTACAAAATGTAAAACCAACTAACTGGTCTGAGCAAATGACAGCACTCAAACGTATGTCTTTGGGTTCTATTGGGTTGTTGGAAAAGTCATGACACATTTTTGCAACGAAAAACATAGAAAAATATGTCATGACTTTTCCGACAGCCCAATACTCCCTGCTCTTTTTTTTTTTCAATATTTCAGACTGTTTTACAAAGTTCTTTCCTGTTTTACATTTTTAATTTTAATTTGTAATGAAACGCAATATGGCTGAAGCCCAACAATACTATTTTATGAGATTAAATTTATTGTATCTCTTCAGTTCCACCTGTGCTTGCACTCCTATGTACTAGGTTCTATGTTAGCTGCAAAGAAATATAAAGGTAAATAAGATTTGTTTCATGTCCACTACATAACATCATTTTATATAATTTCCAAATTATATGAATTTTTTTTTCAGAACTATGCTTATCCACACTGGGTATTTTTATCTTTATTTTACAGTTGAAAAAAAAAACCCTGCATACTCATGGGAGGCCTAAAAAAGACTCAGGGACAGAAGTATTTAGAAAATAAAAGAAAAAGTTTGCTTGCATAAAGTGTAAAGGAAATCAGATTTTAAAGAACTAACTGCCCAAAGTAATAAACAATCAAATAAATT
>NW_017737529.1:0-1178 GCF_001890085.2 Hipposideros armiger | reverse complement strand
AAAGTCAAGATGCATTTTTGCAACGAAAAACATAGAAAAAACATTTCATAACTTTTCCAACAACTTAATATATTAGAGCAGAACAGTTTAACTTATTTGGGGTGATAGTTTTTACAGTGTGTAGAGAAAGAGACAGAAAGGTCCCAGCAGTCATGCAATCCAGTGGAAATGATGGTTCCTAAATTTTAGAAATTACCTAGTTCTCTAATTTCTGTGTCAATTATAGGAGCAGATTTAACAAAACCCAGAACAGATACTCCAAGAGAAAACTCTTGAAGCAACTTTTGTTCACTAAACTTTTAAATCTGGGAAGGAACATGCTTGTCAGAGAGGCTGGTTCATAGTTGGTACCCAATGAATATTTGTTCTTCTCTCTTAGTTCTTGGCAGAGCTTTTATCTACCCTGAAACCTTGTTGATTGTGGCTAGTTGTATAGTTAAGCAACTCTGCAGAAACTAGAATAAAATGAAATTCAAATATAGTGTTTATGTCTACCAAGTCATTTTTCAAATTCTCGCAACACAAGAGGATTTATATTTAATCAATTATGAAGCAAGACCAGAATATATCATTTATTTTAGGGGAAAAAATTTGTTGACTAAATGTTTAAGAAATATAAGGTGTGTCACATTGAAACTAAATTTAGGCTGAGTATTTTTAGATGAAGTCATTTGGATTAAGACAACTGGAAGCAATCTTGAGAGTTCACATAGATCAACCCACCTTACTTTCCATTAGCTCTGAACCTAAACTTTGCAAAAACCTCTGGGAGATTTCATGTTGGTTAAGACTAGTTGGAAAGGCAATTTCTGGTGACGATGGCAGAGTAGGTAAACACTGTGCTTGTACCCTCTCATGACCACATCAAAATTACAACTAAACAACAGAACAACCAACACTGAGAATCACCTGAAGACTAGCTGAATACAAGTCTTCCAACTAAGAACATACAGAAGAAACTACCTCAAGACTGGTAGGAGTGCCAGAGACACAGAAATGGCTGGTCCAAAACCCAAGTGTGACATTTAAAAATCAGAAAAGATATCTTACCTGCAGAGGTCCATCCTGAGGAGTGAGGGGTTACAGTCCCACACCAGGATCCCCAATCCAGTACTGAGAAGAGAAGACCCCACAACTTCTAGATGTGAAAAACAGTGGAGATTGTGACTGAGTGAGAG
>NW_017737528.1:10509-12929 GCF_001890085.2 Hipposideros armiger | reverse complement strand
AGGCATTTAAGTTCAAATGACATTACTTCTTTTTATAAATACATACTGTATTTTACTAGATAAGAAACTCATGCTTTTCTAAGACTAAAAGTATTCATTTGTTCAGCATTGTTGAGGCATTGAAATTTGCACATAGTAAATTTTCTATCTGAACTTTAAGCTATCTGAAGTTTAAGCTCTCTCTTTAAGCTATATAAATTTTTGATGTGAATTTTTCCTAAAATTGTAATCTCTCTGTCTTAAAGAAGATAACATAGTTTAATATTTGCTTGTAAGACGACAGAGTATTCAATAGGTAATATTGAATGAATGACTGACAAAAGGGCATTCTGAGCACCTGTAATTGTGTGATGGAATATATTGATGCCCTCAGGGGCTAATATGTGTAATATTATATGGCCCTCCAAATATTGGGCTCTTTTAGGTATTCCCTATAATTTTTGGTCTCTTCTCAAAGGGAGGTAATCTTCCTTTAAGCTCAACATTGTTCCATGTCTTACTTTCTAATTTGCTTCTGATCTGCTGTTTGGGTATGGAGAAATGACATAGCGGGAACATGGTGGCCTTGGAGTGAGACCTTGGAGCGAGACAGCCCGGGGTCAGATTCTGCCCTGGCCTGTGCTAGACAACCTGGATTCAGATTCTGCCCCAGCACTTACTTGCTGTGTGACCTTGAGGACGTTTCCTAACCTGTGTCTCAGGTTCCTCATCTGTAAAATGTGGTCAATAATAGCACCTACTCATAGGGTTTTTATGATGCTTAAATGAGTTAATATTTGTACAGTATGAAAAATAGGGCCTGGCATATACTGGATATTATGCAAGTATATTGTAAATTAAACAAAATGAAAGAAATAAGAACATTGACTGAAAGATGAGTAAACAGATTCTGAATGTGCATCTGATGGCTTCCTTTATAAAGTTAAATTCATGGATTTGCATAACCTTTAGTTTGTGGGCTTGGTAATAGTTGTGTTACCTATGACGATTTGACTTCTCAGTGCTGTACATAGAGTGATTCACTCTTTCCCTTGTGTCTTCCATTTGGAGTTGACCTTCAAGATTGTTTCCACTATTAAATGAAACCAGGGAATCATCAGCTATGACACTGTTAAATAAATACTTTTTCGGATAAATTTAATTTCATTCTTAACTCGGAGCTCCTTTGAGCCATATTTTAGGTAGTATTTGAGAGCTTTCATAGAAAAATGTATCAGATGAGTAAGGAGAAAAACCAGAAGACAGAATTTCATTTCACTGTACTTGTNAAGTGAGTAATAATGAAAATATTTGCTGTAATAATATTTAGGTCTCCTAGCCACTTCATTTAGTTTTACCACATACATATATGAAGGTTAGTTTTTCAGGAGTAGCAGAGTCCTACGTGAAACTTGATACTGTACATTTTTCCTTTTTTTATTTTTATGTGATGACGAATCAACTTTCATATATGAAACTTATTTTTCTTCTAAACCATATTAATGAGATTTAAAAAACAATTGCTGAAAATAATTTTGTTTTTCAAGATTTTATTGGGAAATTGGGGGAGGGGAACCATGTTGGGGAAGGGGAACAGCCAAATTGTTGTCCTTCAATCCTAGTTGTGAGGGCACAGCTAGCTCAGCTCCAAGTCCAGTTACCATCTGGCCGCCCGTCGGCAGCTCGCAGCCACTCAGCTCAAGGTGCTGTGTTCAATCTTAATTGCGGGGGTGGGAGGGGGGCACAGTCCCCCATCCCATGTGGGAGTCGAACTGGCAACCTTGTTGTTAGGAGCATGTACTCTCACCAGCTGAGCCATCCTGCCACCTGTTGGCAGCTCAGCAGCAGCTCACTGGCCCATGTGGGAATCGACCCAGCAACCCTTTTGCTCAGAGCTCGTGCTCTTAACCAACTGAGCCACTCAGCCGGCCCCCAAAAAGTAATTTTTAACGTTTTCTCAATAAATTTGTAAAATGTTACTAAATTTGCAATTTTAGCATAGGAGGATCTAAAGTAATAATGTGACTTATCCATACCTTTGTTGGAAGATATTCTACAGGACAAGCTAAATCCCTATATGTAATTCTGATTTTCTTACTGTCTGGCATCACAATACCCCTGTACAGTAGATCCTGTTGAAATGTATTTAAAGGAGGTGGCATGTGTGTCTAAATTTTAAAGTTAGTTGTCAGTGAGCATTGTTCACCCAGGAATTTTCTTCTTTGTTATTACTCTTCTTGGTTATAAAGCCCATTAGAGTTGAGATTTTGGTAACAATTTTATGAGGGGAATCAAGAAATACTATACTGTCGGTAGCTACCGTATTTGCCGGCGTATAAGACGATTTTTTGGCGCTGAAAAATATGCCTCCAAGTGGGGGGTCGTCTTATACGCCAGGTACACTTCAGATAGACTGCCCATAGTGCTTGCCCCGTGCCATA
>NW_017737528.1:0-894 GCF_001890085.2 Hipposideros armiger | reverse complement strand
TCCAGTAAAAAAATGGGCCAAAGATTTGAACAGATTATTTCTCCAAAGAAGACATATGGGTGGAAAAGAAGAACAGGAAAAGATTCTCAACACGATTAGTTGTTAGGTCAATGGAAATTAAAGCTACAATGAGACACCATTACATACCTATTAGAATGATTAAAATTGAAAGACTGACTGGACTAAGTGTTTGTGAGGGAGTGGGCAACTGGAACTTTCATACACTGCTGGTGGGATTGTTAAATGTACAACTGCTTTGGTAAATAATTTGGCAGTTTCTTAAAAATTTAAATATACGTCTGTATCATCCAGCCATTTTTCTTATAGGTAGTATTTACCCAAGAGAAATAGAAGCTTATATCTATGCAAAGACTTGTACGTAAATGTTCATGACTGCTTTTTTGGTAAACAACAACTGGAACATAACCCACATGTCTATCAGTAGGTAAATAGATCAACGGTAGTGGTATATCTGTGCAAGGGAGTACGACTCAGCAATAACAAGTACTGAACATTGATATACACCACATGGATGAATCTGCCCCGTGGTCATATTTCCATGGCATAATGATTTTGTGTCTGATATTTTGCTTGTTGAAAAGAATTCGATTTTGAAATGTATGATTGTTTTTGTTTATACCCAGGTGACTTGGCATGAAATTGCAAGGCCTCAGATACATGGATATGACCTGAAATGTTTGGCCATGATTAATCGGTTTCAGTTTGTATCTGGAGCAGATGAAAAAGTTCTTCGAGTATTTTGTGCACCTCGGAATTTTGTGGAAAATTTTTGTGCCATTACAGGCCAATCACTGAATCATGTGCTTTGTAATGTGAGTATCCCTCTAATAAATGTTTTAACTAAATCTAGTCACTTCATTTAAAATTGAAAAA
>NW_017737527.1:0-1868 GCF_001890085.2 Hipposideros armiger | reverse complement strand
CCTGCTGTGGAAACTGAGGGAGAGGAGCTGGAAAGGTAGAGAAAGCTGGGAGAGCTGTGTCCTAGAACCCCAGGGAGTCAGTGACCAATTGTGTCACATGTTTCTGATAGGCCAAGTAAGAGTATGATGGGAAATGGCTACTAGATTTGGTGATGTAGAGGCCCTGGTCAAGACACTGAAATGTTTTAAAAAGTACTTACTAAGACATAAAATATTGATGTGGAAATAAGCAAATAGAGAGCCATTAACATACCTCTGTATGAATGGGACCTTGATAAATGACACAGTTTGCATTATAAAACAACAAAAGAAAAAAATTTCCAATAAATGATGCCAGGACTACTGGTTATCCATATGAAGGTGAAATATAAAAATAAAAATCAATGAATAAACTCTGTATTTAGGTGGGAAAGGATTTCTTCAATCAGTCCTAAAAATCAGAAATCTTTGATAAATTTGATCTCATTAATGTTTCAAACTTCCTTCCAAGCCACCATAAACAAAGTCAAAAGTTAACCAGCAAAGCAGAAGATCTTAGCAATCTATATGCAAAGGATTGTACTCAAGATTGTGGAAATGTTTTCCAAAAATCAATAAGAAAATGTAAATAACTCAATAGAAAAAAGTGGCAAAATTATATGTGGATAATTGGCAAAAGAGGAAAACTACATAGCTCATAAATATGAAATAGATCAAAATGTTTGACCTGCTAGTCATCAGGGAAATGCAAGTGAAAACAATAATAAGATATAACTTCATATCCAGAAATCTGACAAAAGTTAAAGTATGACCATCGAGAAACAAGAACCACCATAACTATTACCGGAAATGTTAACTGGTACAACCACTTTGGCAGTATCCATTAAAGTTGAAGANCATTAACACTAGCACTTACATCTTAGTACTCAAATCCTGATAGAGTTTTCTTGTCTACTCACATAGCAAATCGAGACTCTGGATGACCTTACCCAGCTGTTTTAGCCTGTGCTCTCCCAAAATGCAGAGGCTCAGGCAAGGGCTATGTGCAGGTATTTTATTTTGGGAAGTAAATTAGGAGTATAATCTGGAGTGAGTGAAACTGAGAAGAGCAAAGCCAATCCAGGGCTGTGCTATTAAACTGGCCATGCACTGCAGGAAACTGGAGCTCTGACCTCCAGAGCACAGCCACTAGAATGTCCCTCAGAATTGCTTTTTCTAGTACGGTAAAAGGTAGTATTCCAATGCCAGCTCCTATCCCCGATGGCCAAGCATTGGTTGGTTCCCTCACATTTCTAAGATTTTCCAGGAACATGTGTCAGAATGGCTGCATGGCTCCTGCTAGAATCCCGAGAGAGAGGCTTCAGGGAAGAAGGCAAGAGATTCTCAGTACAGCTGAGGAGAGGTGCTGCCGAGTTACACCTGCAGGCAGCTGGTTGCCACAGCAACAGCCAGACTAAAATGCAGTCTGAGAGGATACAAAGTAGAGCAGGAAACATGTCCTCTGCACTGGGTGTTTGCAAGGACTGGGTCTTCCATGTATCTTTTCAATAGTTACAACTATGGTAACCAGCAGAGCCAGTATTATATAGGCACCACCTTGCATATTGGGAAAGACGTGGAGATGATAAAGATGATAGAGATAGAGATGGAGATAGAGATGATAGGGATAGAGATAGAAAGAGAAATAGATAGAGATAAATATTCCAGGTAATAAAGTTAAAAGAATGAAATACTTTCTAAATAAATATAAATTTAATATAAATATAAAAGTATGTATGCCTCTAGGTATTTTTGCCCACACAAACTTTACTCTCACTGAAAACATGGGGGGTAGATGTTATCTCTGTTCTGTAGATTAGGAAGATGAGTTTCAGAGAAGTAATGCTCCG
>NW_017737526.1:0-1179 GCF_001890085.2 Hipposideros armiger | reverse complement strand
TACTTTAGAAGTTGATTTATTATCCAGGAGTTTTTGTTGGTATATATGCCACAAATTACACCTCCAGGTATCACTAAGTCACAAAATCTAGATTCCTAAGAAGTGTAATTCTCCCTATTCATCAACATCAAATTTTTGTCATTTTGATCTTGTGAATATCTATCCCCTTTTTCAGTTCAGACTATCACATAACTTTTTTTAGCCCATTAAAACTGGATTTCTTGTCTTTTGTCTTCCTGCTTATTAACAAATGTGATCATAGAAAATAGAAAATGAAAAGCTAGCTCTACATTCACCAAAATCCATTATTTCTTACCTGCTTAGGAAAGAAAGTCCCTACCGCTTTCTGTTACTGCTTCTCTCTAAGTATTTACTATGTGAGATTCTAGAAGAGTCCAAAGCATCAGCTAAAGAAGGGGTGATTAAGAGCACAGCAAAGAGAAGTTGCTGATTACACCCCCTTCTCTGTAGTTTGCTTGTCTCTAGGCTCAAGCAAGCCCGAAAGCGAAGCTGGGGAAGAGAAAACTGTTTAGCTTTAAATAAAGTTATACATTTTCATTCTTACAGTTGATAAGACATTGTAATTACTGAAATATGGTTATTTTGGGGACAAGTGTTGCCCAGTTGAATTAGAATTCTATAGATACAAAAGTAAACATGTTTACCCTCTAGGCTTCTCATTAAAGAGGTACAATAAAACCTCAAATTACAAATAGTAAAAATATAGACTGTACTAAATTCCTGTCATTTGACATGCCCACTATTATAAAGAGCTCATTCTGATAAGAAAGACTTGCATTTATTGGATAAATTTTTCTCATGACCAGTGGAGCAATAAAAGCCCCTATTCATGTGCCCAGAAACCTGGTTTCACAATCATCTGGTTTGGAAAGAAGAATCCAGACACTCATCAAGTGAACAAGAAGTCAACGATATGTCAGTTATTGCAGAACATATATTTAGTTTTATCTACTAATCAGTCTACCTTATAATAAGCACAATTATATGTTAGGGATCCTGATATTGTTTTTTATTGTTTAAAAAATAATTCATATCAATTGATCAATATTTATTTTTTTATTTACATTCAGGTTTTCATTTACTCAGCTCACATTTTAGAAAACCAAGCCTTCCTTGTTCTCTATATCTATCAAAATTTTCTATTCCAAATGTGAAGAA
>NW_017732004.1:1023817-1025066 GCF_001890085.2 Hipposideros armiger | reverse complement strand
CAGATGCTTCTGCAGGGTTGCAGGCACCGCCTGAAAGTGGATGCCTAGAGAACTAAAGCGCCTCCCTGAAATAATGATGAAGGAAAATCCCCCCAGCGGGCAGTATTTCAAGCAGTACCCCCTCTCTTTTTTTTTTTCCCCCACTTTGCTTTGGATGAGAAATGGCCAGATGTACAATTACTTGTTGATTTATGGGTTTGGCTAGATAGTCAGGGACTTGGAAAGAACATGATTGGAGAACTGGTAGCAAAGAGATTTGGGAAAGAGTTGGTGGGATGGATCTGAATGGGCAAAAAACCATGAAGGTATTTGTGTCCTTTGTAAATGCTCACCAAAAGATGAACTTAGAGAGAAGGATTTTAATGATCAAGTGGATAAGATAACCTATTAAGGATGCCAGTCGGCCTCTTCCCAGCAACCTGTCATTGCCCAGTGGGCTCATGAACAAAGTGGCCCTGTTGGCACAGATGGAAGTACCACATGGGCTCAGCAACATGGACTTCCACTCACCAGGGCTGTCTATGTGTGCCTACTCTGTGAGAAGCAAAGACTAACTCTGAGACCCTGATAAGGCACCATGCTTGGGGTGATTAGTAGGTTGGTCATTGAACTGCTTCTATTATGAGAGGAGCAGCATTTTGTATTTACTGAAATAAACAAGCTGAATATGGATTTGCTTTCCCTGCTTGCAAGGGGTCTAAACTATCCCATGTATTTATTTGTTCCTAATAACAGTCCTCTCACTTTGTTATTTTCATTCAAAATGTCTAAAAATTTTGGCTTTTTGTATACATAACAGACCAGCTTAACAATGTCTGTGAGAAAGCCAGTTGGAATATTGATAGACCCAAGTATTATCACCTAAATCCCAGATTTGAAGAACATCTCTATAACTGCACCCGTTACATGCAAATTCTACAGATGCAATATTCTAGTAGTGTTAAATGGCGACTTCCAAGAGGGAAATGTTACAATGAAAAAAAAACCTTAACTCAGAAATTAAAGTTGTGGTCACTTAATATTTTATAGTAAACAACACTGTTTTAATTTTATGTATGATACTTAAAACTTAATATTGGGCCGGCCGATTGGTGCAGTGGTTAAGAGCTGGCTTGGGACGCCAGAGGGCCCCAGTTCAGATCCCACATATGAGGACCAGTGACACTGCCCTCTACAGGTAAGATGCTGAACAACAGCTCAACCTGGAGCTGGGCTGCTCTGAGTCGCCCGCAACGGCGTAGGCTGCAGC
>NW_017732004.1:1019331-1020922 GCF_001890085.2 Hipposideros armiger | reverse complement strand
GGGGGCAAATTATTTGTATTTTAACAGTTATGTCAGTAGGTACACTACTAAGATTATTTTAAAGTTTTTCAGAGGGCATTTATTAATAATATGGAGAGTAAGTGAAATATAATCACTATATTATTCTATTTTCAAAAATATTCGGAGTCAAATTGATTGTCAATTTGAATTGTGAATACAAAAAAAGCATAAAAACGCGTTCAAAAGTATATGGGAATCATATATATATATATATATATATATATTTGTTTTCCCAGATCATTAATATGTTTTGAAATGAAAACCAGTATGAGGCATTACAAGGCATACTACACTAGACATAACAGGATTGGTAATTAAAATTTTATTTAAGTGTTGAACATTTCAAAAATGTCAAAAGACATTTAAATATTATGCATATATATGCATAATTTCAAATATTAATATGCATATACATAATTTGAAATATATATGAAAGATACCAAATATGAGCTCTATGTAAAAATAATTATAATTCTACAAATAAAAAAATAAATTATTATTAAGCATTTTGGTTAAGCAATGACCAAATTTTTCATAATCTCTCTTAATTTAGAATTTATATTTTATTTTGAATTAATTAGAATAATTAAAACTGATTATTTGGTACTTGACTAAGTTTAATTTTCTAAGAATTAATTTTATGCAAACCAGTGGTACCAGATTAGAAAAATGTAAACTATAAACAGCTATGGAGAGTGCACATATGATTACTTTTATTTTATTTTATTTTATTTCATTTTATTTTAAAGATTTTATTGGGGAATCGGGGAAAGGGACAAGACAAGTTGCTGTCGTTTGGTTCTTCAGTCTAGTTATGGAGGATGTCGCTTCACTGACCCATGTTGGCATTATTATTGTGCTCTTCCTGGGTGAGGCAGATTGGTCACCGGCCACTGGACAGTCGCTCACAGTGGCTCTTGGCAGCTCACGCCAGCTACTGGCTGCTCATGTTGGTTGCCAGCTATTCACGGTAGCTCACAACACCCACTGCAGCCCCACTACAGCCTATGACATAGCCAGCTACTCACAGCAGCCCAGCTCCAGGTCGAGCTGTTGTTCATTATCTTAGCTGTAGAGGGCACAGCGTCACTAGCCCTCATGTGGGACCCAAACCGGGGCCCTGCTGCTCAGAGCTGGTGTCCCAAGCCAACTCTTAACCAACGCACCACTTGGCTGGCCCTATAATTACTTTTATATTTACTTTTAACAAACAATTTTTTTAATCATCTTGAAAGCCTTTATGACTAAACTTTTCAATGTCTTTTATTGGTGTCTGCATTGTGTAAATGTTACTGCCAGCATATTAGAAAAAATGTTGAATTGTGAAGATTAACTTTTCTACTCATTTATCTAAAATAAAAATGTGTGTTTCTGATTCAACTCATTAAAGAGAGTTGTATTGCCCCTTTCTCCTATATTTTGGGATACAGAATTAAGGTTTCTTGAAAATAAAAAAAAATTCAAAGACCATAGGAAACCAAAAGCTTATTATCCTAACTTTCCCATTATCTGGAATCTATTATGTCCACCATGAAAAAAAAAAAGAAAGAAAAGAAATGAAAAGAAAACA
>NW_017732004.1:1014668-1017496 GCF_001890085.2 Hipposideros armiger | reverse complement strand
CTGTTCCCTCCCCTAATTCCCCAGTAACAAAAATCTTTAAAAAGAAAGGAAAGAAAAGAAAAAAGAGAAAAAGGAAGGAAATAAAAGACAGATATTTCCTCCTGTTACTTATAGATCAGAGAAAATATTTATTTAAAGCCAATGACTAGAGAAGAGATAGGCAGTGAGATTAATTACCAGTGAGTAAAGCAATAAGTGGTCAAATTGTTTTTTGCTGAGTATATAATTCATCACACAAACATACAGATGGCAAGGGGCATTTCAAAATGAAAATAAATGTTACATACATTGTATTTCAGCAGTAGTGGAGCCAATAAATAATAACATTTGAAACTGTATTAAAATTTGGAAGCAGAATAGCTCTAGAAACTTGATTAATACTAGAAAAGATGGCCTTATCTAGGAAGATATGAGTGGAGCAAAAGCAAATCCATTTTCTGGAGAATCAGAGTACCACACATGCAAACAATGTATAAATTTACCTAGAGAAGAGGGAGGAATCTAACTATTTAAACAAGATTACAATATACAGTCCTGGTCAATATATAAAAGACAGTTTACTTACATTCTCTGAGCGGGAATGATAGAAATGTTGCCTTGAAAGTTTACTGTGTGATTGATCCACCCAATCCCCAACTCCACACACACACAATGTGGGATCCTAATTAGTTTCTAAGTTCTGAAACAAAACTAATATTTCTAAGTGCTATGTACATAATAAACATTAAAAAATAATATCTTGCATTTGGGGGATTGTTAAAATATCTGCATATGAATGGAGAAAGAGAAAGCAAGCATATCCACATATAAGATAAATATTTGGTTATGGATTACTACAATTTCCCTGAGCTACTCTATCTACATCTCCTGCAAAATATTGTAGAAGCTGAGTTTCTTATTTGAAGTTAGTGATAGTTTAATTTATTATGTATTTTGAAGTAATACTTTGATATTTAATACTTTTATAATTAAATACAAATTGATTTTTTTACTATTGCTTTTATTTAGTTTGTCAGTTTATTACCAATGGATTACATTTAGGAGCAATTGATAACAATTAGCCCTAATGCAATTCTTTATTTCGTAAATAATGAGTGATGTGCAAGCTAAGTAATAATGAGGCTTCTAACTAATAAGGGAGTAATTAATTATATTGGTCTCTAGGATAAAGAGAAACAAATAGCATAATGCATGCAGTCAAAATTTCATTCATTATAAATTGTTTATAATATATTTCTAATATTTTCAATTTAAAGATAGCTATTGATGAGTTTGTTACCAATAAAATAAAATTAAAAAACCTTAGTTTAACACATTAAAAATGTAAAATCAGAAATTTGATTTTCCAGGCACTGAAAAAAAATGATCATTCCTAACATGAATATTGTAAAGAACACAGACAAATATATTCAATTTCTATTGCTGCATAACAAAGTAACACCAACCTAGATGTTTAATAATAATTTTATTATCTCATAGTTTCTNGTGTAAGTGGGATTTTTTACAGCTTTCCCCAAAACACTGGCATTTTAAAATTTCTCCATTGAGCCAGAGAATATCTGCCCTTCCTAAATTCTGGTGACAATGATGACATGGTATGTCTTACATCAGTTCTAGACAGTATACTGCAGTTATATGAGCCTTTATTTTTTAATAATAGTTCGATACTTAATTATTGGATGTTTTATTCACTTTTACTTTAGGTGAAAGAGATGCTATTTTTCCTTAAGATCAAGTTCTAAGTATGTGCATTGGAAGCCAGCATCAGGCTGAGTCACTGGGCTGATATTCGAGTTAATTTCACACAGTCTACCATCCATCATCATCCTCAGGGTTACTCTGAGTATCTGCTCATGTGGCTGAAGGGAAAAGCATTCTGCACTATTATAATCAGAACTGAGACTTGGCACTCAAAGATGAAGATGAGTTAGATGTGAAAAACTCAGGAGTACATTTTCTGCAGTTGTTTATAACTTAAGAAACGTATTTGAAACATCTGCTCATTGGAGCCTAGGACTAAGGGTCATTTCCGAATTTGAACTCAGACATAGCTAGGTAAAGTTTTATTTTATTTTATTTTTTCTCAACACTGTTTCATTCTCTGACCCAATATATAAAATGCATGTTTCTACTTGATCTTATCCATCTAAAAAGAGCACCCTTTGTTTGAATTTTGTGTTGGAGGTATTACTGCCAGAGGAAAAAAAACTGTTAGCCATTGTGCAAAAGATTCCAGAGACACAAGGCACTCACTGACACTTTTATTTTCCTATTATTATTCTTTAAGCGTTGTGCCTTAGTTTATGTTATTACATTACTCATCTGACATGAAAGTCGATCCTGAAACATTTCAACACTCTAAAGAATATTTTCATTTCCTATTTTCTTATCAGTTTGTAGGGGTTAATGCTTATCAGACTTTCCATTTCATTATAACCAAACAGTGATAAGAATTTTCTTAAATTACACTAAATGACAGTGAACAACCCACACGATAATTTAAATGCAATTTGTTGTGCAGAAAATATTTTCTTAAAAAAATGTTAATTGATCTCAGTGTTCAGACGTTAATTTAAAAACCCAATGCTATGTAATCAAGGCTGAGGAGATCCTGTTTATATTGTCTCTGAGATATGATTATTTCCCCATGGTATAATGATCTCTAATGAAAATCAAAAGTCATAAGGACATGGCAACATAATGAATTTTCAGCTGGAAATAAAACTTGTAAAATAGGGATAATAGGAATGTTTAGTCCTTTCAGAGGTAGAAGAAAGAGCATGACAGAAACGAAAAGTTTCATTGGGGAATAACATGGTAATTACACA
>NW_017732004.1:1010836-1012789 GCF_001890085.2 Hipposideros armiger | reverse complement strand
TAATATGTTGAAGCCCTACCATAGTGTGGTTGTATTTGGAGATGGGGCCTCAGGGAGTTAATCACTTTAGATAAGGTTATAAAGGTGGGGGCCCCATGATGGGAGTATTGTCCTTAAAGAAGAGGATAAGAGACCAGAGCTCTTTCTCTCTTGGCCATGTAAGGACTCAGTGAGAAGATGGACATTTGCAAGCTAGGAACAGAATCAGCCAGGATCTGGGTCTTGGACTTCCCAACCTTCAGGCCTGTGAGAAAATGAACTCCTATAGTTTAAGCCACCTGTCTTATGGTATTTTGTTAAGGCAACAAAAACTGAATAACACATTTGTACACATCTCTGCTTTGGAGTTTATTATATTCTATTTTTTGCTAAGTTCCCATGAGTTCTTGATTACATATTGGCAAAAAAGGTTTTGCAGGCATCTGCAAATGATAGATACTTGTCATACTGCTTGCCTCAAAATGATCATTCTGTAAAATATGGTAAAATATAATTGAATAAATAAGTTAAATGAACACAAGTCAATTAGAATAAAATGATAGTTTGTTTTTCTCTACATGCCAGCATTTTCTAATTACAAAATTTGCTTTGCTAATTATCAAGTAATGTATAAAAAAACTAATAACATTCAGGGCCCTAAAAGATTGGAGTATAATCACTAGCTAAGCAGAAAAGAATTCAACTTTTATATATTCCATCAACACATGGGAAAATTTATTTGCCTGCCAAAATATCACCTTTTATCGTCCATAAAATTATTTCATTTTGATGGGTCTGTTGGGAGTCCGCTGCACCTCAGTATCTGACATGGCCTATCACACTGCTATTTTGACAAATCCTGAAGCTCTGGCTGAGAAACAGATACTGCTTTATGTTTTGAAAAATTTAAATTCCCCTTTGGATGCCCCCAGTAGGATAAAAGATCTGACACCCCTTCTTATATTGATNCAGCAGCCATTTATGATAAAAACTCTTAGCAAAGTGGGAATAGAGGGATCATATCTCAACATAATAAAGGTCATATATGATAAACCCACAGCAAACATCATACTCAATGGGGAAAAGCTAAAACCATTCCCTTTAAGATCAGGAACAAGACAAGGCTGTCCACTTTCTCCACTTTTATTCAACATGGTTCTGGAAGTTCTAGCCACAGCAATCAGACAAGAAAAAGTAATAAAAAGCATCCAAATCAGTAAGGAGGAAGTAAAATTGTCACTATATGCAGATGACATGATACTATATATAGAGAACCCCAAAGACTCCATCAAAAAACTATTGGAACTGATAGCCGAATTCAGTAAGGTAGCAGGATACATAATCAATATTTAGAAATCATTTGTATTTGCATATACCAATAATAAACTATCAGAAGGAGAAATTAAGAAAACAGTTCCATTTACAATCACTTCAAGAACTATAAAATGCTTAGGAATAAATTTAACCAAAGAAGTAAAAGACCTATACTCAGAAAATTATAACACACTGAAGAAAGAAATAAAAGAAGATACAAAAAGATGGAAATACCTACCATGTTCATGGTAGGAAGAATTAATATAGTTAAAATGTCCATACTGCCTAAAACAATATATAGATTTAATGCAATTCCTATCAAAGTACCTAGGGCATTTTTCACAGAAATTGAAAATATAATCCTAAAATTTATATGGAATCAAAAAAGACCCCGAATATCCACAGCAATCCTGAGAAATAAGAACAAAATCAGGGGTATCATGCTACCAGACATTAAGATGTACTATAAGGCTACAGGAATCAAAACAGTATGGTACTGGCATAAAAACAGGCACAAAAATCAATAGAACAGAATAGAGAGCCCAGGGATAGATCCATGCATATACAGGCAGTTAGTCTATGACAATGGAAGCAAGAATTTACATTGGGGTAAGGATGGTCTATTTAATAAATGGTGCTGGGAAAATTGGACAGACACAT
>NW_017732004.1:1008240-1009213 GCF_001890085.2 Hipposideros armiger | reverse complement strand
TAAATTAACCATTCAACATCAAACCACCAATAAGTGTGTTGAAGCCAGAATTGAAAAATAGGTATGTCACAATCTAAACCAAGGAAATTATATCCCAATTTTCTTTATTTCTCCCTCAGCCAATTCACACTAAAGTTAGAATTGTGACATCGTGTATGGTAGAACTGAAAAGAGCCAAACCACCTCATATTTGTAGTTTACCTACATAAAAGACAAATAAGAATTATTGAATTGGATGGTTATCAATTTTCTATTGAAGGGATATAGAAAATGACATATGTAAATTCCTGTAGCTGTTTTTAGTGATGTCACTAATAAATGTGATCATTTTCCAAACCTACAGCTTCATTTATTTCACCCAATCAATCAATTAACCAATTTGACAAGCTGGACTACAAGCAAAGACAAATTCTGGTAGAATTTTCTAAGTAAAATTTACTTCTTTTTAACACTGAAAAACATTATTAATATTGAAGAATTAAAATCAAGGAAACAAAAGATACTTAATGGAATAGTGATATGCAATTCTAATTTATTCTAGGTTACTGCCCTCCAGCAAAGCTCTTACCTATTTCCAAATTTATAAAGGATAAATTAACATATTCCCTCTATTGTCTGGAGATTAATTTTCTTCTTTTTATAAAATAATGAAGAGCTTTCAGAGACTGGTTCAAATCTTTGAGCTAATATTTGGACTGATTTTTCAGACATTAAAAATATTATAGAAATTTTATCTCATGCTATGTATTTCTAACTCTTGGAATAGGTAAATTGGTGGGTAGAAGGGAATGTTAAGGGCACAGCCAGTCTTTATGTTCTTGTTGTCAACTATGACCACACTACCATGGCTCATAAAGACATCACAGGCCAACCTGCTAACCCTATCAGGTGCTCAGCTGGCTGATGTCTGAATGTTCTCCAGTGGCTACCAGAAAGAGTTAAAATAATTACATAAAACATTTTCCCACTATCT
>NW_017732004.1:1004269-1005555 GCF_001890085.2 Hipposideros armiger | reverse complement strand
CTCTGATAGCAGTATAAAAGTCCATATCTCATAATAAGCAACAGAAGCACTGAAAGGAACAATGGATAATTTACTAAAACATTCTTCTTACAAAATCAGAGGTATTCTACATATTAAGGCCTTTACTGACCTTATATTCCAGTCAGTTCATTGCCCATTCAACATTTAGAAGCACACTACTCTGGATATCAGATGTTTGTTCATTCAATATATTCAATGCTATTGATCACCTATCACTTGCCACAAATACCTTAGATACCATGTTTGCAGTAGTGAACAAGAGAGAAAACTTTCCTACACTCATGGAACTTAAGTTTCAGCAGGGCATCAAATATCACATGCATAGATACTTCATTATATTATATAACTTCTGGAAGTGTTAATGCTATGAAAAAAATAAACAGAGTACATGATGCAATGGTCTACTTGGGTGTTGATTTTAGATACAATTTAGACAATGACTATGGCAATGAAGAGATATATTCAAGACACCTAAATGAAAGGAAGGTACTAAGCCACCTGAACAGAATTTAAGGTGAAGAAAACACCAAATATAATAGTTAGAATCTGGAGCAAGTTTGGCTTGTTCAACACAACAAGAAAGCTGCATGGTAGTGAATGGTGAGATGAGTAGGGGATTATTTTGAGGACACCTTGTCATGGGGACCTTGATGATTGCAGAAAGGGTTTATTGTAAATGTGATGGCAATCTATTGGACATTTATATAGTCCTGAAAGCCAGTTCTAGAGTCTTTGTTGAAAAATCAGTGTTAATATGATGAGTGAAAATAGATAAACCAATTGGAAGTCTATAGCAGAAGTTCAGGCAAGAAATAAAGCAGCAAATAATATTGATTTCAGTGCTGACATGTAAAGAGCTTAAAAGTTATCACTCCCATTCTTACAATAAGAAAAACTTGAGAAAATTGAAAAATGAAACAACATATATTTTTTTTGGATCCATTAGAAAGAGAAAATTGAAAAACAAAACAAAACATGTTTTTCATGGACCCATTAGAGAATTGAGGTAACAGGGCAAACCACCACTCTGAAATCTGAAGAAATACACAAACGCAGAGGATTACAGCTTAGAGCAGGTTCCCTGGAGCAGAGAAGCCTCTGAAGCTATAATCGGATAAGAACAATTAAATCTTAATTTTCATGAATCGCTGGAGGCTGTGTGGCTAGCAAGTGGAGGAAAAATTCCAAGGGACTGAGCCTTAGCAGGCCTCCACACACATTCTTTTGTGGGTTTTACCTCCAGGAATGGTAACTGGCTTCTCATT
>NW_017732004.1:979127-1003482 GCF_001890085.2 Hipposideros armiger | reverse complement strand
ATGGCTTTTATCAGTCATCCCAAAGAGACACCTCTAATCTTGATTTTCTCTCCTACCTTCAAACTCAGATATCAAACTACGCAGACAAAATCTCCACTTGGCTGTGTAACAGGGATCTCAAAATAAAATATTAAAAGAGAACTCCAAGTGACAACCCCTATAATTAGATAGTAACCTAGTGTTTCCTACTTTGTTAAATCGTGCAATTATGTTACCGGGATCCTGATATTTTAGTGTGTCTCCCTGTGTGCCCTGGTCCAAAAGAAATGTACGGACAGGAGTCTGCAGTATAGAAACAGGGTATATTAGAGAATTAGCCAATCCGGACAACAGGGAACTAATGTTCAAAAAAACCCGACTCCCAGATGGCATGTAGGTTACAGATTATATCAGGCAAAATCACAAAATACGTGAGTTAGGGGTTCCGGGTAATGCTAGAGCTGATTGGTCAGAGGTGAGGTAAAGATCATAAATCATTTCTTCAGGCCCTGAGAACAGCTCTGAGGTCTATTCCAGTGTTCCTACATCTGGTTTCATGGGAACATAGCCAGGGGGTTATTTCACCTTTGGGCTCAGGAGCTGAAACATAACTTAGGTCAAGATGTTATCTTTAGCTTGCCTGAGGTCTGGACCATGTGACCATGAGTCAGGTCTGAGCTACTGTCTTCTCCTGCCTTGGGGGTTGCTGATTACCCAGAGGAAAAGACTATACATGGGTGTATATAACAATATTCTATCAGAAATAAGTAGGGATATTTGAGTGGCAGTTTCCAGACCCTTCCTTATAAAGTAGCTTGAGGATAATCTTTGTTTTGTTTTTCTCAATTTTTTGTCTTTGTTCTTTTCCGCCTGAACTATGGTCAGGTCCATGGACAGTGACTCTCACATATGGACTTGCATGGGCTGCGAGTACAACAAATGTAGCAATTTAGCTTCTCTACCATTAGTTCCTCCGCCTGATTTTCCAACACAGTTGGCTTTCTGGTTGCTGAAGGATAGGTAACGTTTCAATGCCTATATAAAAATCCATCTGACTTTCACACTATTCCTTGTATTATTTTTTGGCTAATCTAACCCTACAAGTTACTTCTTAAAGTATTTTAATAATGGTTAAGAAAATAAACTGACTTCATTGTCCTTATAATTCACTGTCTGATAATTCTCACATGTTTCTTAATTTTTTTTTAATATTTCAAAAACATTAAATTGGCCAGTGAATTTCCTTCTACCTATATGCCATTCTAATTCAACTCAGGTGAGAGTCCTGATAATTGCTACCTGAGAAAGAGGAAGCTAGATCATTTAGCCACCAAACTGTGTCAACCATTAGTTGAACCCATGACGCTTTTCACTGGAAGCAGCCAGGCTCAAGTGGCTAGAAGGATTTCAGACAAAGGCTTGTGGTTGTTGTCAGTTAGAAGTCTTAATAATGTACAGGAAAAGGAATAGGGAGTTTCAGGGATATTGGCAAGACACTGAATTCTAGAAAGGCCCTTCACATCAACACTGCAAAGTTACTTTCTTTTCCAGGGTGCAGGTCAGGCATATATGTGGACCAAACACTTCTGAAAGTGGGGAAAAATGAGAAATTGCTTGTTGAGTAAGCTGTACTTATTTTATTTGATAGCATTCACTAAAAGACTGCTTAGTGTATTTCCTTTGACAATGAATTGAAAGCAAAAGAAATGTTTTTGATAGTATAGACTAATTTTACTGAAAGTTGAGGTGAAAAAACATAAAAGATAAAAGAACAGTATAAACCATTTTGGGAGTAATCTCAATATGTGAGGCTGTTTAAAGTATAAAAATGCCAGGTGGTTTAACTCTAAAAACCATTACATTGCAAATGTTAATTAGTTGGAAATGTTTCATTATTGGGACATTAAGAAAAGTAATGACAGAATAATTTGAAAGGTCAAGCTCACGTGATTCTCAAAGAGGAGCAATCGATTCATATTATACCTTCTGAGTCAGATAACTAGGGCTGAGAATTATTGCTTTAGCTGATATTGTGCAGCATTTTGTAAACTATTAAGGCAATGGCATTGTAATATAGTAAATCAGGGAACCAACACATATAAAAATGAATGGGATTCAGAAGACCTGATGAATTTTGCCAATTATTGTCTGAGTAGTGTTGCAAATTTACATTTTAGGACAGTAAAATTTCACTACCTACACAACTTTGTATGAAATGTACATAATATAAGGTTTGAGATACAAAGGTGCAATGACTGAGAAAGGATTATCCCATAAAAGTAAAAAATGTCAAACTGTATAACACTAAAGGTACCTATAAATACCATTACACTTTAATTGTATTATTACAAAGAGACAGAGAGCATACAATTGTTTTGAAATTATATTAGTTTAATTTAGCACATGTTCATTTTAAAGTAGATTCTTTGTGATATTTTGTACACCTGAAGCTAATGTAATATTGTATGCCAATTATAATTTAATAAAACTTATTTGAGGATGCCAAATTTTGAAGAAAATTCCAAATACGGACAAATATTTTTTCTGATATTTCTAATATAGATGACCAGGTTCGCAAACTGTATTTACTCTAATTCCTTGTTTAAAACTTTACTTAATTTTGTATTTTAATACTTCTAAAAAAGGAGCGGGTCCTACATTTGATATAGTCTAGACAACAATACATATTTTCTTGTTCAGAAGTAATTTTTCCATTGATATAAGTTCACTTGATGTTACTTGTATTGATTGTGTCATGACTTTTTGAATTTTACTATTTTATTTCACAATTTTTCTCTCATGAAGACAACACATACATGAAAAACTACATTAAACAAAAGTAAACAGTTTAACAAAAATTTAGAATGCAAGCACTCATCAAACCAAAATGATATGAATAAATAGAACATCCCCCAATGACTCATGTGCCCTTCAAAGTCAAAACCAATATTCTACCCAAGAAATAACTAAAGAACTAAAGTAACTACCATATTGACTTTGTTTTAAAGTCTAATTTATTTTATGTATATATATATATACACACAACTATATACATATATTATATATAATATTCAAATGTATATCTAATATAAAAATTTTTAATTGTTAATTATATAGTAGTCATAAAATATACACTAAGTTTTCAATCTTTTGAAATTGTCCAAACGATGCAGGATATATGGTCCGTTTTTTATTTTATTTTATTTTTTAAAGCTGTTCAATTAAAAAAAATTTCTTTGAGGTATAATTCACAGGTCATACAATTCATCCACTTAAAGTGTACAATTCAATGTTTTTAGTATGTCCATAAATATATGCAACCATCTCCATCAGCAATGTTGGAACGTGTTTATCTCCCCCGCAAGAAACCCCTAACCTTTAGCTATCACCTCACCACACACTGCCCCATACTCCACTCTAGCCCAAATTAACCACTGGTATGGTACAACTTTTATAAATATTGAATAAGAAAATATGAATTAAAACCCAAATTTTATTCAGGTTTTCTTAATGTTCACATAAGATCCTTTTTCTCTTCCACTATCAGGTTATATATCACATTTAGTTGTCATGTCTCTTCATAGTCTTCTTAGCTATTACTGTTTTTCAGATCAAGTGGGGCCACTTTATATATTTGATTGAATGGACCTTGCACTAGCTAGACATAATGGGCTTTGAGCATAATACAACAATGACTTGGGATGACTGATTTGGGGTTTCATGTGCTCTCTGCCTACTTTCTGTCTCTATTGTTTTCCCTCTTCAATATTTTCATATGAATGAATCACGTAGTACATGGTCTTTGTGATTGACTTCTTTTACTTAGCATGATTCTTTTCATGGTTCATCCATATTGTACCAAATATCAGTATTTTATTCTTTTTTATGGCTAAATAACATTCCATTGTGTTTATCCATTCATTGATTAATGGGCATATTGATTGTTCCTACTTTGGGCTACTACAAATAATATTGCTATAAATGTTCATAGGATCTGTGTGAACAATATTTTAATTGCTCTTGAATTTATATTTAGGAGTTTAAATTCTCTTAGGAGTTTAAATCTCTCTTAGGATTGGACTTTCTGTGACATAGTTCTATATTTAATCATATGAGGCCCTTCCAGACTGTTTTCCAATGCAGCTGTATCATTTTTCTTTTCCACCAGCAATGTACAAGGCTTCTGATTTCTCTACATGCTTGTCAACATTTGTGGTTATCTGACTTTTTTATTCTTGCTTTCCTAGTGGATATGAGGGGTATCTCATTGTGGCTTTGGTTGCATTCCTTGATGCGTAATGATGTCAAGAATCTTTCCATGTACTTAGTGGATGTTCTTGAGAAATGACCATTCAGATTATTTGTTCAATTTTCAATTGGATTATTGTCTTTTTCATTGAATTATAAGAATTCTTTATATATTTTAGATGTAAGGCTTATCAGATATGCAATTTACCCAATTCTATAGGTTGCATTTTTACTTTCTTGATGGTGTCATTTAGACACTAAAATTTTTATTTTTAATAAAGTATAATTTATCTATTTGTCGTTTTTAGCCTGTGCCTTTTTTCAATTATGAAGAACCCTTTGCAAACCCAAGATCATATATTAGCCTGATATTTTCTTCTAAGTTTTATAGTTTTTGATCCATTTTGAGTCAATTTTTGTTTATGGTTTGAGATAAAGGTGAAGTTTATTTTTCAGATGATCCATTTGGTTTTTCAAGAATTATTTCTTGAGAATAATATTATTTCAAGTTTGAATTAAATAAGTACACTTGTCAAAAATCAGAACAAAAAAGTATGGGTTTATTTCTGTAATGTTCATTTTATTTAATTGTTTAAATGTCCTTTCTTGTGTCAGTAAAATGCTTTCTGGATAACTGTTTCTTTGTAGTAAGTTTTGAAATTGGGAGGTGTGAGTTATCCTACTTTGTTCTCTTTTACAGGACTGATTTAGCTATTCTTGATCACTTGCAGTTCCATATAAATTTTACCATTGAGTGTCAATGTATGCAAATGAATCTTTTGGGATTCTCTTAAGAATTATTAAAATGTAAAAAAAAAAGCAATATACTAGATTTTTGTCTTAAGTTGATATTACTTCTAGGTAAATCTTCCCATTTCTGTAAGAACTTGCAAGTAAAGGCTCCCTAGGAACTGTACATCTGCAGGAATATTGATGAGGCTGGGGGCTGGGAGCTTGTCAACCTTGGAGGCATGGTTTTCCATGTTAATTTTAGTTTTCTTTTGAGATCTGCAGAGTCTGAACAAATTTCTAGTGATATTGTGTAGTGGGTTGAAATGTGCTGCTTATTCATTAGTTTCAGGGGGCTGTCACCTCCTGAGTTGTTTTAACCCTCTTACATGTCTCAGTTTCTCTCCCGCATGGCCTAACACAACTGTGAGGACTCGGAGCGCTAGGTAACCAGTCATCATGTGCACATCCCAGATGAGTCAATTATTTAATTGCAGTTGTGATGGAATTCCTTATGGGGTCACTGCTTATTTTGAGGAGTACCCACTAACACCTCCATATATTCTTAGTCACCTTAGGATACCCAAAGTTTGAGCTGGAGGGAGTAAATGGTCCTTATCTTCAGAGATGAACAAATTTAGGCTCTCATTAATCCAGCAAAAGTTTTTGTTCAGACTTGCAGTAAGCAATTCCAACTGAAAAGCCAAAATTAAAAACCAGCCAGCCATTTTTTTTTTCCTCCTGTCTCTGGGTTATCTCAACCCTTAACCTTTAATGCCACGTCAAGGATTAAAAAAAAAAAAAACCAAACAAAAAAAAACCCCCAAAAAACCAAAAACAGCTCAAATAAAGTCAAGGCCTCTGACCTTAAAACAAGTAGGTCCAGAATTCCAAGACAAACCCTCCCATTTCACCTAATGGGAAGCAGGGGGCCAGCGGGTGAAGCGGGGTGGGTTTCTTTGGAACCCTGTTCTCTTCACCAAGTAAATGTTGATGTAAGAAACATGCAAACCTGAAGAGAACTTTAATGAGTTATTTGAGCCAAACTGATGGCAATTGGTGGGAAGCAAAATTTCAACAGATTAAGAAAATGCTCCAGAGGATGGCAGTTTTACAGCTATTTCATCCTTTAGTATCAAAGGAGGAGACCTAAGGAAGGTTACATGAAATCCACTGGCTGTAGATTAAAGGGGTGGGGGAATCTCTGGAACTGGACCAAAAGTAAAATGGAGAGAGACACATACTTCTTGTACGTTGATGGAAATAGGATAGTTAATAATATTTTATATCACATAGATATGGTATTCAGGGAACAAGATAACAAGGGGTTCCGTAGTGTCCTGTTCTGGTGAGGTGGGTTGTGACCTGAGGATTCCTACAAAAGAGATGACTCTGACATTCCAAGGGTATGTTATCTTAGATGCAAAAAAGACAATAGACAGGCTCATGTAAGGAAAAGATTAACCTTTGTCAGGGAAGCTACAGGCTAAGGATGTGACTACTCTCCATGACCCACTATTATTTAGGGATTTTTATGTTCAGATCATCCTATGTGATTAATTTTGGTCTCTGAGTTTATAAAGCCTGCCACGCTCACCTCCCCTGAGCTTGTCATGTTTAGTATGTGGCCCCTTTTTTTGTCCAGTGTGTGTGTGTGTGTGTGTGTGTGTGTGTGTGTGTGTAATTTTTGTTAATTTTTGGTTATCCTATATGTGTGTATGTATATAAAGTAGAAACCAATTCACAAAGATCAAATAATAAATGTATCAGGGTACTCTAGACATGTGAACTGTAATTGCCACAAAACACACATATATTTCAGAAATATTCAGAAAGATCAAAAATGAAATTTTACAAGTAAGTAGGTCATTTTAAGTATGAATAATACATGTAACTTTCTAGAAGTATAATTAAATTTTTATTTATGTTTTCTTTAAAAAAAGAATATTTGGGGAACTAAAACAAGAGATTTCAGTATAAATATTTCTAGATTTCTCAGTTAAAGACATTGTTTTCTAAGGTTCATAACAATAAAAGAGAATAAAAACATTATAATTAATAATGAAAATGTAAATTAATTTTTAAAGAACTACTTCAAAATAAGGACTTTAAATGAAAATTAATCCACGGTCACTTTTCTTTTTTGAAGTCATCTAATAAATTTTATTCCCTAGAACATATGTATCAACTAAGATATATAAGTAAATATTTGTGGACAGAAAAGGGGCCACAGGTTAAACCTGACAAGCTCAGGAGATTGAAAATAACCACATAAAATGACATAAGCATAAAAAACTTTCATAACCAAGTGGGCCATGGTGGGAAGTCACATATTTAGCTTCCTTGATAAATAAAGTTAATCTGTGCCTTTTCAGCAGGCCTCTCTGTTTATCTGCACCTAAAACAACATTTTAGGAATGTCAGTAATCCTTTTTTCTGGACCAGAGCTGGATACTGCAAAATTTCTCCTTATCATGCTTATCTCCTGATTACCATCTCTTTGTGTTGTAAAAAAGCTGTTAGCTATCCTATACTCACCTATGTAAAAGAAGGATCTGTCTCTCCAATTTACTTTTATGGAATCCCAGAGGTTTCCCTGCTTTGCTCTCTCCCACCCCCTTAATCTGTCACCAATGGATTTCATGTAACCTTCCTCCTTATATTTGATGTATAAAATAAGCTGCAAACCGCCATTTTGCGGAGCATTTTCTCAATCCCTTGAGATTTTGCTTCCTGGCAGTTATTGACAGTTTGGCTCAAATAAATTCTTATAGCTCTTAGGCTGGATGTTTTTCATCAACATATGGAATAAGCCAAACGTATTACTATGTTTTGTTGAGGAATGAAACACTCCTAAAAGACCCCCCTGTACCAATGTTGAAGAGAGATAAAGAAATGGTTAATTACTGAGTAAGCATTAACCAGTTTACATTCATATAAGGTAGCATGAAAATGATTTTAAAAAGTTAGACAGAATAGCACAGAAATTTAAACAGTAAAGTTGGAGAAAGAACAATTAAAACTTCTCTTATCTCTTTAAGAGACAAAGGAGTCGCACCTCCTGATTGATAGTCTCCTGTACATCTCCTTAGAGACCCCTGTGATAATTCTGGTGGAACATTTTTACATATCTAGAGGTTATTTGGCCTGCAAACTTGGAGATAAATCTACATTGTAAAAACTGAAGACTGAGCTTAATCCCTAGAGAGATTTATCTCTATACTGTGTTAGAGTCAGATTCACTATGTCTCCAAGGAAACACTCCACAAAAATGAAGAGGGTAAATGGTCTCTTATCCATTTATAAATGGAGAAAATAAGTTTCATTTACCCTTACAATGTCTCCAATAGAAAATTAATCATTGTTCAGCATGAGCACATATTTCTGGCTTCCCTCTTTCAAGCCTTTTGTTGCCTTTCAACTATATTAAAACTAGATACATTGCAGAGACCTAAGAGCAGTACAGATTCAAATAATTCTGTCCTGTGAAGACATTCACACTGACTCCCCCTACCCTAACCACCCCCCCAAAAAAAAATGAAGAAAAAAGTTTATCAGGCATCAGCATTTATTTTAATATGCTTGATCTATATATGCGTATGCTATTTGCATTCTCCTTTGAACTTATTGTAAACACCTGCCTCATTCATTCATTAATAATGACTTAAAAATTTTAATACATGTTCACATTATATTTGTCTGAAATTTATGATTTTATCTACATTGAAAAATATTTTGAAAAATATCTTTTAAACAGGTTTGCTAGCGAGAAACTTGAAAATAGATTCAAACTGACTTAAATTATGCATAATAAAACACAGAAAATATTTTGGTCCATGTATCTGTGTATTCAGAAGATCAGGAGAGCAGTGATATCACTCTTGTCTCAGGTTCTTTTCATTTCTTTAATCTATTTTTTGCAGTTTTCTTCTTCCTGAGGCTGGCTACCTTAAAGCTTTTGAATGGGACCTAAGGTTTTTTTTTCAGATTTTAAACTAATTATTAAGAAACAAAACACTCAGAAAGAACCTTTGGCCCTTTCCTTTTCCTGCCTAAGAGATTAAGATGAAAAGGCCTGCAGATTCATTTTAGCATTAAATAGGAAGATACAAGCTGGGGCCTATGAGCTAGGTTCTCCCACTGCGTCCCATTGTTTCTGGGTTGCCTCGCAGGAATTTGTTTGCCATGTGCTTTCAGTTCTTTGCAGCTCCCTGTGAATTGCCTTTTTTCCCTTTCGAAATCCCCCTCTTCTCCTTTGTCCTTAATGGTACCCTACACAAGTCTTAACTGCCCAGTGTGTTTGGGGGTCTGGTTATAGCACCCTTGAATGTGCATTCCTATAATAAACTTTAAATATTTTCTCCCATTAATCTATCCCTGTTAATTTGATTATTAGCCCAGGTAGAGAACCTAGAAGGTGGGAGGAAAATTACTTTTTTGGCCCCTTGTTCTCAAAATAGAAATGAACACCCATCAGACACCCAGCCATATTTACTTTAAGCTTGAAAAGTGTACTTGAAGCAGAATTCTAAGCAACAGTCCTGTGGTTTTCTCTGAATGTGTTGCTGAACAAAGTCAGTGGGACCATTGTCTGTCACTCATGGAGAAGCCCAAGTCTTAAGAAATGGGGGTTTGTTTTTGCAGGAAAAAATGGGCTCATTTGTCAGGTAACCAGATGAGACCAGAGACAAAGTTCAGATCAGTCTCCTAAGTAAAGCCTTGAAGAATATTTAAAGAATAAAAGTAAGGAGAGGCTATACATATTCATTAATTCTAAGTCAGGGGGTCTGACTGGACAGTCATGTAATGAAGACAACAGACTAATGTAAGGAATGTGAAAGGAGCAAGAGGGAACAAAAAATTTCAATCTGTCAGAGTTTGATTAGTCAATCCTATGTGTATCTCTATTTGGTCTGGCCACCAGGTTGTTATTGACAGACCTCTAGCTTTTTAAGGGCTTTTTATGGCAACAGTAGGATCTCTGTTACTAGAATTCCATAAATCTTGGTTTTGCTGTGCTCTTGAGGTTAGTTTAGGGTCATTTAGCTGCTAACTGCACCTGCATAAGCCTCTGGGACCAGTTTGATCCTGCCTGGTTTGGTGATCTGCAGCGTGCTATGAGGAGGCCTACTCTTATTCTCTTGAAAGACACCAAAATAGATAAATAAATAGATAAATAAATAAATAATAAGCAAACTATCAGGGTCTGGTTTCAGTGTTAGGACCTTTTTTCAAATGCACATAATTAATTTTCATGTTAATATGTCAACAGAAGAAGAAGGTAGATGCTCTAATGGGGCTAGTCTAGATCATGTGTTATATCTGGGTAACTGGATAAAAATATTTGGATATTGTTATCCAAGTTCTTGGAAAAAAGGAAGAGAGAAATATATTTGAAACACAAATAAGGATATATAAAAATAGTTACATTTAAAAAAGCTGTTCCATTTGTTTTCTCAAGTTAGAAATTATTGTTAGTTTTATTTATAAATATTAGTTAGCATTCATATGAGATCTGACAATAAAGCTCACAAACTCGTCCTAGAAAAAGTGCTACATACCTCACTGCTGAATATCACTATGGTCATCTTTGAAGTACTCCCCTTGGGAAGCTATGCACCTATGTCAGTACCTAGTCCAGGCTTCATAGCAATTTTGGAACTCTTTTTCTGAAATGGCCATCAGAGCTGTCATTATATTACCCTTGATGTCCTGAATGTCATCCAAATGTTTTCCTTTCAATATTTCCTTTATCTTTGGGTAAAGAAAGAAGTCATTGGGGACCAGATAGGTGAGTAGGGAGGGTGTTCCAATACAGTTATTTGTTTACTGGCTAAAAACTCCCTCACAGACAGTGCCGTGTGAGCTGGTGCATTGTCATCATGCAAGAGCTATGAATTGTTGGCGAAAAGTTCAGGTTGTCTAACTTTTTCATGCAGCCTTTTTAGCACTTCCAAATAGTCAACTTGGTTAACTGGTTGTCCAGTTGGTACAAATTCACAATGAATAATCCCTCTGATATAAAAAAAAAAAAAAAACGCTGTCAACATCATTTTAACTCTTGATTTGGACAGACAGAAATTTTTGGGTGGTGGAGATTTGGCTGACTTCCATTGTGCACTTTGACACTTTGTTTCAGGGTCGTATTGGTACACCCATATTTCATCACCAATGAGAACATGGCCCACAACATCATCTTGCCTCTCCAAAAGGTCTTGGCAAACTTCAACTCTGCTGTTGTTCATCGGTGAGCTCCTTCAGGACTATTTTTGCACACACCTTTCTCATGCCAAGACTTTTAGTTAAGATTTTCTTAGCTGTTTCTCTATAAATGTTTACTTAGTCTGCTATGTTTCTTACAGTCAGCTGACAATTTTGACACACAGTTCGACAAATTTTTGCAATGTTTTCATCAGTTCTGCTCGTTACTGTCTGCCCTGACCTCTCTTCATCAGTGACACGTTCTCTCCCCTTAGAAAAATGTTTAATCCATTTGTACACTGTCATTTTCTTCATGGCATTATCCCCGTAAACTTGGACTAATGCATCCCTGATTTCAATTCCACTCTTGCCAAGTTTAACAAGAAATTTAATGTTTGTCTGTTGCTCCAACTCAAGCTCATTCTCGCGACGGAACACAAAAACATGCAAAGACAATAATAAATGCCACTCTGCAAGCCAGCACCACACACTGATACAAACACAGCTGTGAGACACTGATATACCAAGGTTATGAAACCTTACAAAGCTGTGTGTGTGTACAGTGCTGCCATTGTAAGCTCAGTGTGGCAAGTTTGTGAACTTGATTTGCAGACCTCATACATTCATGCTATTTGATGTGAGACTATATAGTGTGTATAATGCTAAAGGGAAGATTTTCTTTTTTAAGTATTCACCTTTAATGAGAAAAGTAATAGTAGAGAAACACCATTAGTTGACCTATACATATTTTTAAAATATGGGCTGTTATATTTTTCTATGACAGTAACATGAAAATCATTTTACTCAGTATATATTTTCATTACTTTTTGTCATTTTTCTTTTGTTATTTGTTGTTTATCTAATTTACTTCTATTTTTCTAAAATAACTCTTATACTACAGAGTAGAATTTTTAACATTCTTTCATCAACTCACAAGTCTATATGAATAGTGATATGATACTGAAGGGAATCAAAGTGTGAACCACCATGAAGCTACCTTTTTAGGATATTGATTAAGAAACAAGACTCAGAAACAAACTTTGGGCCTCCCCACTTTCCTGCCCAAGAGATTGAGATGGTAAAACTTGCTTCAGGAAGGGAATCTTAGGATGTTTCCTTAGCCTATTTTAAATTAAGTGTGGTAGATAGGAGGGCTTGGGGCAGAGGCCTGCTAGCTGGATACCCCCTGTGTCCTAGTGTTTATAAAATTTATCTTTACCTATTCTAGATATAATATGCTCCCTGTGCTCAGTTCTCCACATTACATTGTGGACTAAAATTTGAAATTCTTTTATGCCTTTACATTTAGGTAGATAGATTCTCTAATAAAGAAAAAAAAAAACCCAAAAAACAACCAACCAAACAAATAACACCCAGACTAACAACTAGTTGCTATTAGACATGGTTTCAATGAAACTCTTGGTAACATTGAGAGGTAAATCACCTGAAATATTGAATAAATTCGTTTTTAACAGGGTGTGATGAAATTGTAACTATCTTTTTTTCAACATAAAAATTTTAGATTTCAAGAAACACATAGAGATATAAAAGATAAAACTGCCCCACCCTCCATAGACAGTGGAACCTCATCAGCAATTGATTCAATATTGTTCATTCTCTTTTTCCCATTGCCTTTACTATTGGAAAATGAAATGACTGTTTGAAAATCTATTCACTGGAACAATAAATTTCTAGTACTAATTAATCATTTGCAATAGTTTTGTCCTGACAAATTTGGGAAAATTAGAAAGAATTGCATATTCCTGAATGCGATAGCAAAGCAATTTTTAAAAGCAGAAGAATGGATCCCAGAATAGATGAGAACAGTTGTGTAGTGAGAGAGGCAAGGACTGGCATGGAGATATCCAATTAAATGAACATGCTCGTGTGGGGGCATTGATTTTTTTTGAAATGATGAGGTCATAGTTGCTACTCAGGATATACAAAAGGTTGATTAATTGATCTAAACAAAAGCAAAAGCAAAATTGATACAATATAATTAATCTGATCAGCAGAAACCTGGTAAGGCCACATTAATAGTCAATGAGATGATGTCTCATTGGAAACAACCCTTGAATGGTGTGTTGGGGTGGATGGGAGGTAATGGAGGCATCAAATCAGTTATGTTGAAGGAATTTTCTTTCAGTCTCCAATGCTAGCCAATTCCCTACTTTCTACCCCCAAACCACAAGAATAAGTATATACACTAGAACTGGCAGAACTATGCTAGCTTTTCATATTATTAATCCATATTCTCAATCACTCTCTGAGAAGATAGATGAGATGTAATAAATGTCAGTGTGTTTATATACTATAATTAGATGTTTGACAAGCTATGGGATATTAATGAACAAGGTTTACTTTATCACAGTATCAGATATATGCAGCAGAGTCAAGCAAGTAATGGAACTTATTATAAAATCTAATACAGATCCAGAGATGGGAGTAGTTGTGCTTAATTTAGAAATGTTGCAAGCAAATTTAGGCTTTTTTAGGAGATGAAGATCATGTCTTCTGTTGCAGCTTCTATGGCCCTAAATAAACCAAGGTACATCTTCATTTTAACAAAGAAAATATTATTCATTTTCCAAGACCCCTTTTTATCAGTGTAAACACTGGATTCATAGTAGACTTATAGGTCTGTGACATTACTATAAAGCATGATACCAGTGCGGCTGAACATAGTAACTATCTTTGGAAACCATTGTATGATATGAGTGACTGCCTTTTGGCTAGTTAATAACAAGTAGCTTGTTTGAAAAATCTGGCACTAATTCACATTATTGTTTTTAAGCCCATGAACAAAGATTTGAAATATAATTTGATGGGAGGAATGATGGAGCGTTCTGTTATACATACCCAAGTTCATAAGAGTGCAATGCTTTTTAGGATTGCCTTTCCCCACCATAGGCAAAATAAATATGGCATTTCTCAAAACACATTTCTTAGGTACACACTTAAAACCATATTCATATAGCTCCATTCAACTTCTATGGAAATGAAAATGACCATGTAATTATCTAACTTCAGGAATGGAGGAAATTATATATGAGAAAGTAGATGTATTAAAAATAGTATTGGCTAGCACTGATTTATTCTATCACATGTGTCCCCTAGAATATTTATAATAATAAGTTAAAAGATGAATCATTATCTGAATCTATTATCAGAATCTGGGTTCATTGCCACACAGTACAATAACAACAGAACGAAAGACTGTGTCCTGAAGAATGGCACACTTAGTTTTATCGCAAATACAGCCTCTAAATATAATGAGAATGTGATAGTTAGATGATAAGATGGAGATAGAGACAGAGAGAGGAAAGCCCAACACCCCCCAAAAATAAATATTCTCACAAGCCAAACACAAATATGACTGTGAGAGAGGAGACATATCTCTCTGACCTTGATTTTACTTTTGAAACATCTGGTGAACTCTAGTGAACATAGTTTCTATATTGAAGGTTACAAGGGAGTGGGAAAAAAGAGGTAAAGTCTGGAACCTGCCCCAAATTCAGGGGCAAATAAAACCTTCCACATGAATATGAACCACAAAGGTCTAAACTTTAAACAAGGATAAATCAGATATAAATTCATCCTGCAGAATGATCATCAAAGATAATCTTCCTGTTTGAAAACTGGTGCTGAGTGGAGGAAACAAATTCTTGATTATGAATAAGTGCATTCGTGTTCCAAATTCAGACTACCTGTGTCGTCCAAAAATGCTCAACCCACAAAATGTGTCCATGTCAACCAAGTCAACAATTGTGTTTCTTGTTTCAAAAAGGATTCAGTGAAAGATTACAACCCTAGCCACCAATATGACTTCCTCCTTTCCTCCTAATGGACTCCTACCCAATCCTGGATGGTATTTGAGCCAAGCCTAGTGGGGTGAGCAGGTTTTATAGTTAGGGTAGAGAGAAGCACATGACCTACTTGATCCTTTTATTCTCATTATAGGGTTTCGATGAGGAGCAACACCGAAAGTGTGAAGGAGAAGACTTTTGTTGCGTGAGATTTGATAATTTTGACAATTGATGTTAACCTAATTTGAGAAGACTTCTCTTTTGGGTTTTCATAATTATAATTTAGTTGCTGTAATTCCACTGATATTATAACTAAAAAATATATGGAAAATCCCTAAGGCAATAAACCAAAGTTCTAATTATATATGGGCCTATTTCTGTAAATATTTTTGTGCCAATGGCACATGGTTTTAATTATTAGAATTTGATAATAAATTCAAATTGTGGCAGAGTCAATATTTTTTAACCCTTTAAATATACTTCGTTATATGAGGATCTTTATTTATATGAATTTTGAGGACAGCTTGTTACAGAAATTATTTGCATTCTGGAGTCCCATTTATTTTATAGAGCCATTTAGTGAGGGAAATGCCATAGTAATAACATTATATATTTTCATCCATGAGCATACTATAGCTTACTCAATGTTTAGTTCTTCTTTTATATAGTATATCTAAGAACTTTTAGTGGGTGATTTCCTAGAAAACATACAGGCCGGAACAAGTAATCCTCAGTTTTCTTCACAAATAAATTTTAAACCATTCAGGTCTCCTGTTGATATGACACAAAGGTACTATTTAAGACTCTCTCTATATATCTATATCATTTATATCTCTATATCTATCTATATCTATCTATATCACCTGTATCTAAAGATACCAACTTTATAGGTTTCTGCTTCCTAAGAGCACAATACAAAAAAAGTAAAAAAACCAAACATATATAAATTATATGTATATATTTCTAATGAGCTTGTACAAAATTATATGACCATAGTATTTCTAAATAATTGAACATAGCATGCAATTATATAGATGCTTTTATAAAATATTCATTAATTTTTGACACTACACTTCTAAATGCTTTAGATACATAGGTATATATTTTTGTCCAAAGTTAAGAATTTGAAGTTAGGCTTTATCTCCTAGGAATATTTCTTATATTAATCAAAAGGATAAATTTACACACAACCTTAAAGAATTCTAGATGATTCTACCAATCAATAATAATGTGAAACCTCTGTGTTTAAAAAGATTGAAGAAGTATAGTTTTTAATTTTTTTTCCCTTTGGCAACAATTACCTAAGCAACATAGGTCAAATATTTTCCTTCTAAAATACTCTTGGGGTAACTTTTTTTTTTTTTTTTTGTAGTCAAAAGTAAAGGTAAAACTTTTTTGAAAAAAAAGAATCTCTACAGGGATTCTCTTTCTGCACACAGCAGGGTTTGACCCCTGGTAGACATACTCCCTGGAGTGAGTAATTAGCCAGCTGAAGGAAGGAATGAAGAATGCCTTTACAGCCCGAAATGCAGAAACCACAGAGACTTGAAAGACAAAAGGAGACTGGGTTGTAACTTTTCCTTGTTTGTTTGTTTTTTTTTCCCTGCATGGCTGTGATTTAAATTTTGTGGCCTGTACATTTGATGTACTTGCTTCCTATCCCTTCCCTTGCTGTGTGTCAAACTCACTTTCTTCTCACTAGGAAGAGAGAATGCTTTTTGTCTATAAAAACAGATAGCATTTAGCTCAGTGTATCAAAAATCATTATTGTGTTAAATAGATATTACAGAGGAGGAAAAGAGAAAAACTGGCTTTTTGTTCCTTTTTTAAAAAGTTTTTGACATTTCATGCTCTTGTAATTCCATATCAGTACACATGCATCATAACTGTAATGAAAGAAACTAAAGGGAACTAAAAATTTTCCACCCTGAAGCTGCTTTTTTGGATATTGCTTTTAAGCTGTTTATTAAGGAACAAGACTCAGAAGGAACTTATGGTCCTTCCCATTTCCCTGCCCAAGAGATTCATACAGAAAATCCTGCTTTAGGAAGGGAGCCATGGCTCAGTCCACCTTAAGAATCTTGACTCTAGCATTATTCAAGGGAGACTGCAAGCCTATTAGCTAGAAACCCTACCCCTTGTGTCCCATTGTTTCTGAGTTGCCTAGCAAGAATTTGCCTGCCTTTTATGTTCAGGGTCTTCCTCAACTACCTGTAAATTGGCCCATTCTCACTTCTGAAATCTAATGCCCCATCCTCACTCTTTCTCCTTTGTCCCCAAATGTCTTATACCTGGGGTGCCAAAAAAAATGTATACAAGTGGACACTTTGGTCAACGTTGCTCAAGTAGTAGTTTGCCATAATAAGTGTCTGGGTGCTGATGGTAACCACTTTGAGCACCTCCTGTAATTGCAGAAGTCAAACAAGACTTGTATTCATCTTTTGTTATTGGTATATATTGAGTACAACAAATTTAATAGTTTTTTTCCTTTCTTAAAATGTGTATAATTTTTTTTGGCACCCTTTGTATACACAGTGTTGCCTCACTGCTTTTGAAATTTTCATGCTTATGTGAATTCCCCATGCACATGTATTAAAATTTTGATTTTCTCCTATTAATCTCTGTTAATTTAATTGTTAGTCGAGCTAGGAGAATTTAGAAGGTGGGAGAAAAAGTATTAATACTTTTTAGCCTCCACAAGACCTTATAAGACATCACTTATGAAAGTCCTCATTTACATTCATCATCACTGGGCAAACTTCACAAGCAAGCCAAATAAGTCATATGTATTTCATTGAGAGTAGAATGACATTTTGAAGTGTTAGTCAATATTCTGTTTAAATTATTTTCTGTGGTATGTGTTTCTGAGTATGTATTATATCTATTATTGCATAATTTCAGTTTGTTTTCCACTCTAAAATAGTTTCCTTAGACTTATGATATGAAAAACATCACTGATAAATAAGATTCATAATATCTTTTAAATTATGAACAGTAACAATTATAATACTTTAATAATTCTAATTTTCAGCAAGTCAAATACCATTACCATCCTTTTCAATGTTTCAAGGTGCCAATATAGCATTAAATTTGCCTCAATTTTTGAATTATACCACAGCTTTGTAAAAAAATTTCAAAAATTTTGAAACGTTTGTTCCTTAATCCATCATGACTAAACATTTTCCTTTAGAACTGTATCTGAAATATTCAAAGTTAAGTTGTTTTTACATGTAATGAGTATGGTTAAATAGCTATTATTAATAAGATTCTCCTATATTCTGCATATTGATTATTTATTCTGAGTATACCTCAAATGAAAACACATCGAGAGATATCTTAAGAGTTTCAGTAAGCATATAAATGAGTGGAAGAACCAAAAACTCTAGAAATGTGGCAAAGAAGAGGTATCTGTAGAAAGGACCAAGAAGAGCATATAAAGGAATGACTTTTAAACTCTGGTGTGGATTCTACACTAATCTCTGATTTCAGTTCAACCTCATCTATTCAATGATATTTTTCATTTATAGTCATGTACACAATCCCCACCTCTACCTCACAAAAGGGGTCTCTCTCTCTCTCTCTCTCTCTCTCTCTCTCTCTCTCTCTCTCTCTCACACACACACACACACACACACACACACACACAAATAACAAAAACAGCACAGAATGGGAAGATGGGAATACTGCATGAGATGGGATATAATAGGGATGGAATATATAATATAATATAAAGGGAAACACATATGCATTGGTTCACAAAATCTTTGTGAGTAATAAATAAATCTGGAGTGAATTCATGGGAGGTTTGGGGGAATCTGGAGAAAAGAAAAGGGTGGATACTTAAGTGATAAGTGTTGGGTCTCTCTGGAAAATCTTCTGTTGTGTGGATATGGGATAGTCTCTCTCTCTCTCTCTTTCTGTAAATAAGACAGATGTGATTAAGGCAATTGTATGTCTAGTTTCAAAACCAATAATTGCCTTAGAGCGAATAGGTACAATAAAATTAATACAATTTGGTAATTTTTATAATTGTCTGACAAATTCACGTTGGTAGACCTATGAAATAATTCTACTGAAGATCCATTCTCAAAAGTAACTTTATTTATACAAAATGGATATAATATATATGCATCCAAATAAAAGCAAAATAAAGAAGCATACTGTTTATCTAAATATTAAAACTTATTGTAAAGGGTAATTTGTTGCTACATATTCAAGTACTCTAATAAGTTTCTGAGCTTAGCTGTTTATAGCCTCTGAGTATTTTTCTTAAAAGCAAGCTGATTGTCTAATGTGCTTTATTTTTAATTTTAAACAATTGCTGAGAACTTTCTATATTGTTACATTTTTATGTTTAAAATTTTTGGAATGTTCGGCAACATCAATGAACTGTAGGGTATAGCTTTTTTTTTGTTATTGTTGTTTTGTTTTGTTTGAAAGAATATTCTGCCTAAAATACTGAGGTTCCTGGTAAGGTGAGAATAAATTTAGTTAAATGCAATAATTGTTTATTCCAATTTTGATTGAAATTTGTAAATATTGCAGGTCAAATATTTTTACTAATGCTGATTTTTGCTTTTGTTTTCCATCTATTCATTCTATTTTTGGCAAATGTTTTCTAACAACATTTCTTAGTTAAGTTGTCACTATTTATAAATATTTAAATATATTACAAAATGCACATGCTACAAAATTGTTGACTTTCTCATTTTCATTTAATTCAGCGAAAGGTTATGAATTTATCCAATTAAAAATATGAAACCATCTAAAGATTCTTTCCACATGTCCAAATATTCCACATGTCCAAAGCTCAGTCACATAATTTTAAAATTAAATATTTCATAATGAATTTATTTACATTTATCTTGCTTTTTTTGGATGAATTTCAATAGCTTCTTGCTTGCATGCTTGGTTTCATTAATTGCAATTCACTACAAAATTTCAAGAGTTTAATATGTTGGAGCTGTATTTGGCAATTTCGAACACAATGATAATGACTTGTTAATAAATCACTGGATATCACTATGTATCACTGATTCTTTCAAGTTTTATAATATCTTAAATTATAATTAACAATGAACAGTAAAAAGAAAAAATGAACATTGTCATGGTGGAGTATTTTTGTATATTCCACATGAGTATCAGTCTCCTTATACTAAAATAAAAGAGTAGTGTGTGAATATGTATGTGCGTGTGTATGCACATGCATGTGTGAATAAATTTTAATAACTTACGCTTCTTATTAATTGGTGCAGCTCATTTGAATAGAATCATGAGTTAAATATTCACTAAACCTATGGAAAGGTCATTTTGGCTCCATAGTTTTCTAATTTTAATAAAAAATATTGTTTACACAATGACATTTGCCTCAGAAAATTTCAAATGCATTTTATCATTGCAAAAATAATTGTATTATTGATGTAATTTTTAACTGAATTGATGACATATTTTGAAATGTCATAGAATCCACCATTAATTAAATGCACTCTTAAAAGCTTTACTTTGATTTCATAAATTGGATGAATACATTTCAACCATTTTTGCAGTTCTCTAATTTTCTATTTAATGCATTAGATGATACTGTTATATAAAATGGTCTGCCTTAAAGTGTTTCCAAATATTGTCATGTGCTGGTTGAATTTCTATGTTCACAAATGACAATTCACTTTTTTATATACATGTGAAGCTTTGGTTAAATTATCAAAATTAATTTAGAAAAATAATCACTTGACCTAAATAAAAAAGTAAACCTTCAGAGTGATATGGAAGTGTTATTTTTGCAGTTGCACATGCAACATTTTCACCATATTCTAATGTTAAGTACTCACTGTTGAAGTAGGCGTTGCTTCTACTGCAGATTTTGCAGATTTCGTTCTTCTTTTCCCTGGGTTCAGTGATATCCCCACTGCCTCTCTCTGTCAACAGCGATTGTGTTTATCATGAACTTCTTAAAAGGAAAGGCAGTACGTATATTTCATTTAAAATGCACTATCTTTTGCTAGCTCATTTTCACCGAAGGAGGATTTAAAAAATTCATTACTAACCAATAAAGACAAGCAACTTTAGACTTGCACTATAGAAGAAATGATGAAACACCATAGTCTTAGCTTTAGCTGCTATAACAGCATCTTAAACTGGATGGTTTAAACAAAACATTTATTTCTCACAGCTCTGTAGGTTGGGGAATCTAAGATCAAGTTTGAGCTGGCAGATTCAGTTTTTAGCGAGGGCCCACTTTCTGATTCATAAAAAAGTCTCACTGTGTCCTCACGTTGTACAAAAAAGGGTGAGAGAGATCTCCAGGGTCTCTTTTATGAGGGCATTAATCTTATTCTCAAGGGCTCAAACACATTGACCTAATCATCTGCCATCGGCCTGCCTTCTAATAACATTACCTTGGGGGTTAGAATTTCAACAAATTTATTTTGGGGAAGCACATTCATTACAATCATCACAGGTGCTTTCAGGCTATTTTTTATATTTATCATGATTATACAACCTCTATTTCTATGCTCTTTGGGAAATAAAGCAAACCTACCAACCAAGAGGCTGCCCTGTATCAATGTAGAAGAGAAAAAGAACACAATTTATTATTGGGTACATATATTAATTTTTATTTTTGCTGTGATAAAATACTATAAACTAATGTTTTAAACCATATAAATGTATTATCTTTATAGTGCAACAGAAGTCCTGAAATCAGGATGTCAGCGGGGTTGCACACTTTCTGTAGACCAAGGGAAGATTCTGCTTCCTTGCTTTTTCCAGTTTCTAGAGGTCACCCACATTCCTTGGCTCAGAGACCTACATCACTCCAACCCCTGCACCTGTCATTCTATTTCCTTCTCTGTTTCTGCCTCTCCTGCTTCCCTCTCCCTTAGGAGGACCCTTTTGATTACATCGAGCACAGCTGGGTAATTGGGATAATTGTTTCTATCTCAGAATCCTTCATTTAATCACATCTGCAAAATCCCTCTTACCATGTTGCACATTCAGAGATTGAGGACTCAGGCGTTTTTTGGAATTTTTATTCTTTCTACCAGAGTAAACATTAATAATATGCATGTAAGTTAACAAAAAAGGGAATAAAAATGATAAAATTTCACATACTTTATATAGCAAAACAGAAAAATAATAAAACAAAACAAAATAACTTTTCTTATCTCCTTGAGGGAACAGAAACTATACCTTCCAGAGACTTCGTTTACATCTTGTGAGAGACCACTGAGCTAATTTCGTGGTATATTTTTACATATCTTGAGGTTATTTAATGTGTATTCTTGGAGATACCATGACATTGTAAAACCTGAGAAATAAGCTTAATCCTCAGAGGGATTGTTATTCCACAGGTTAGAGTAAGGACTCCAAAAAAGGATAATTTTTAAAATGCCTGCAACTCGAGATAAGAAATGGCTAAAACTAAATTTCAGTTGGAAAACTGAGAGGCCTATCAGGAAGCAATCCTAGAATTGATCAGGCTTTGCTTACAGAAATAGATAATGAAAACACACAGAGATTACTCAGGGGGAAAAAAAAATAAAGAATAAAACCAAGCTTGAAGACTCAGAACAAAATTCTCAGAGTTTTGAAATATATCAGGCAAAGGCTTACTAATTTGTGGTTTCTCCTTAAGTAGTAACACAATTAAGGGATGTCCAGTAGTGGCATTTCAATGTAAGTGGATAAATAGTAATGTACATACAAATCATTCCATACAATCTGTTTGAATTTTTCAAATGGCACTATAAATGAAGTGTTTAAGATAATCTGGTTATACAGGTATGTTTGGGTGTCTATATGCATGGTGATAAGAACACAAATATTGAATACCTGTATTTTAAACTGATAATATATAATCAGTGTTCTTTTCAGTGTTACCTAATAATTTTCTGTCATTCAAAAATCTTAATTCATAATATATATGTATATATTACACAGAAAAAGTACAGTGAATTATATTATCAGTTAGATAGGATCTAAAATAAGAAGACAATTTTTAAAAAATTTGTGTTTTAGCATTTATGACTATTTCTTAAAAGTTTAATTTGAAGGGAAATGAACTATTCAAATATGCAAGATGATTTTAAATGGGAAAAGAACAGATGCGAACTATGTTGCCTTATTGTTTTCAGGATGTCAAACTTTACCAGTATGCCAGGCTTTCTTTGTCCTTTATAGCTAGAGACAGAAAGTCACCTTGAGCATCTCATCCTTGCAGTGCTAAGAAGACATATGATTTTTCTTTTTTATTCATGCAAATATTATGCCAGAAGGCGTATTTGCACAAACTGAGGGTATAAAGGGATCTATTATGGCCTAACAAAGAGAGCTTCTTAGAAATCCTTCCTGCAGCAGGGTTGTCGCAAAGCCAGGAGTAAGAATGTCTACTGCAGACTGAGTAGCCTTTTGGGAGTATAGGGCTTGACACTCTCACTCCTTTCACTCAGTAGCTCAAATCTTTAGGACCCCTCTGATGGGCTGATGTGTTTGGAGGAAAGGACACAAGTAAGGAAAAGACATCTTGAGGGATGGGAGCCTCTTGGTGATTCATTCATGATCAATACAGTGGACTGAAATTCACAGAGGAGTTGACTTCAGCAGAGCATACAGCTAAGTATTGAGGGGAAATGTAAGGGGTGAGTATTTGAATAGGTATGGGCTGCTGTGCTCATCCATCCACTCTGTGCATGGGAAGTGGTTTGGAACAATCAGAAGATCACGTTTGAAGGGGAGGGGGTGAATGGCCATTACAAGGGGCAGGGCCAGTCTACCAGCCGGCTCACTCAAGTCACTGAGAAGCAGCAGCCTATCAGATGGATTAGACCCCATATTTTCTATCTATTTGGAAACAGGATTAGTCTTAGTTAGACTAAAAAAAAAAAAAAAAGTCCTATAATTTTGGTCAATTAAGAGTGACCTTCAAGAATAAAGAACTTTCTGTTAGTAAGGATAAATTGGGGCTAGAAAAGACTGGAAGGATACAAATATGCAATATGTATTATAAAACATAGATTGGCCCCATATGCATCTGTGAACTGACCTAAGACAATTGGGTTGTTCGCAGGAATAGGATATTTTAAATTCATCCTATAAGCCTCCTTCCCACAAGCACACTATCAGACAGTATGATATAAGGAAAGAGAATTTCAAACTAAATTCGGCCACACCTGCAAACGTTTATTAGCAAACATTAATTAACAAACAACCAAGGGAATAGTTTCAAAACCAGATTTGTCTGCTTAAAAAATTACCAGTTCTCTGAATTTAAACAGCTATAATAGGACTTATACAATAAATCAAGTAGCAGCATTCATTTCACCTTCTAGTTTAATCACACAACAAAATATTCATACATGTAGTTGGGATGTAGTATCCCTCTATCTAGGTTGCCA